>NC_142942.1:38202818-38220318 GCF_046866305.1 Octopus bimaculoides
AATGTAGGCCTTCTTGTTGAGTCTGAAGCCGTGTGGGACGATGAGTGGACGCTTAACGTTGCCATCGAAAGTGATCACTCGAAAAACCACGATGTTGACTGGATGTTTGATTCTGATCACTCTCGGCACATGTCCTCAGGTTCCAATGTCCTCAGATTGGCACTCAAATACTCTGAAATGTTCGTATTGGAACTTTCGACACGAATGCCAATCAGTAGATTATGTCATTTCCAAATTTGTGGTCGAGTGAATTGCGCCATGGTGCTGTTTTTTTCGCAATGACGGTGCTCAGCTGACCCTACTATACTCCATAGTCCAGAAAATCAAACACAACAATGCGCATGCACGAAATAAAAAATATAAAATGGTCACTGTTTACCCATCGCATCCTGTATATATATGTATATATGTATATGCATATATATATATATATATATATATATATATATATATATATATATATATATATATATATATATGTGTGTGTGTGTGTGTGTGTGTGTGTGTGTGTGTGTGTGTGTGTGTGTACGTATATGTATGCATAAACATAAACAAACACATAAACTAGTAAAGAAGTATGAACAGCACCACCTCTACCAATGCAGATATAACCGTCAATAAAGATTATATACATTTGT
This sequence comes from Octopus bimaculoides, assembly GCF_046866305.1. Classification (NCBI taxonomy): domain Eukaryota; kingdom Metazoa; phylum Mollusca; class Cephalopoda; order Octopoda; family Octopodidae; genus Octopus; species Octopus bimaculoides. Next base: position 38,203,457 of record NC_142942.1, read on the forward strand.
GGATGGATATTCTACACGCATGCATACGCATAGAGAATCAGCCACCCATGCATGTAAATGCACAGACACACACACAAGTATTACATGGTACATGAAATTTCACATTGGAGTGATGCCACACACACACACACACACACACTCACAGACACTCACAGACACTCTCACAGTCACACATACATTTCAATTATACACATACATACATACATACATACATACGTACATCGCATCCGTCATCGATTACCGTCTGACCGTCGTGCCTTGTCCCGACCCTATCATCACCAAACTAGAACGCATACTCTTCCGCTTTTTGTGGAAGGGAAGCTTTCTGATGACTAGGTGACCCATTTGCTGTTAACACTCGCTAAATAGAGGGCTAGGCATCCCGTGGTTGATGATGCACAGACATGCGCTGAGACTGCGACATCTCCAGCGCTTCATAGACAACGGTGACCAGGTGCTGATGCCGTTTGTGCGGTGCGCTTTCCCACAGCTCGTCTCCTTAGCCGAACTGCAGTCATGGATCAATCAAACAGAGACCGAGGCTAGGCGAATGACACTGCGAGTGTCGCATTGCTCTCAAGCAACTCTGCCGTCTGGGACCAAACTTGTGCGACTTCAATTCCACAAAATCATTCTATAGAGGGTTAGTAGAGGGGAGGTGTGGCGGCGTTCTCGAGCAGAATCTGGGCGTCGACGATGAACACCTGTAAAAAATCACACATACACACACACACACACACTCAAAAAGTAAAAACACACATATACACACAATACAATACAAACAATCATAACAAACGCTCACAAACACACAGATATACACACATACACATAAGCATGCACATATACAATTACACACACCTCCCCGACAAATACAAGACACATAGACACACTCACACAAATACATCTACAAGTATACACACACCCTGCACTAACAATACAAACCTAACAAATCACTCACAAATACAGCATACATACACATATACACACACGCCCGGAAAATTATATAAACCATACCCACATATTTGCACACTCACACACAAACGCATACCCAGTACCAACATGCACAGCACGTACACGCACACACATACACACCACACGGATAAATACAACGCACTCACACATACATAAACACCCACATACACCCACACACACATACATTTTCACCCTCATACACACATACAGTAGCTCTCTCTCTCTCACACACACATACACATACACACCATCAGGACAATTATAACAACATAAACATACTCAGACAGACAGACAGACAGACACACGCACACACATACACACTCACGTACACACACACTCACGTACACACACATAACATCCCCACCAACGCAAAACACACAAACATACACACGCACACACACAGACACACACACACAGAGGCACACTCACAGACGCACACACACAGACGCACACACACGCGCGAACAAACACATATAAACATGCATACACACAACACCTAGACAAATACTATTCCCATACATACACACACACACTACCAGGACAATTATAACAGCACATACATACTCAGACAGAGACACACACACACTCACGTACACACACATAACATCTCCACCAAAGCAAAAAGCACAGACATAAACACACACAAATAAACACATACGAACAAATACATCCACACACATGCGCACAAACAACACTCTGATAAATACTAATCACACACACACACACATACACACACACACACATACACACACACACACACACACACACACACACACACACAAACGTGCACACATATACTCACACGATCCTACCAAATATAAAACACAAGCACATGTATATATATATACATACACACATAGAGACGTGCACAGAGACACACAGACTCACACTATTCTGACATCTAAGATCAGTCCAAAAAATCCACTGAACCGTGTCAGATTAGCCCAGAAACCAAAACTCCCTTAAATTCCACATTACACTGCCTCCCACCCCGACCAACCTGCCATACTGTTCCTTAAGATAGTAAACATTCCTTAGCTACACACAAGAGAAAATGTTAGAAAGGTCAGTTATGCCCCGACATTTTTTTGTAAATACTTAAATATATCTCCTACTGGGTATATATATATATATATATATATATATATATATATATATATATATATATATATATATATATATATATATATATATATATATATATATACTACCAAACAAACATGATTTTTATTGAACTCTACATTTTGAACTCTAATTTTAGGAGTCCCGTTCTGATTACTTTCTTAAATAATTTCTAGTAAACTGTTTTTAGCCTTTTCTTATTATTATCAAAGAATGTATTTCTGTTTTTTAATACTTTTGTGATAACCAGTACTTAACACAACGAAGCTCATACACAGCCTTACATTTTACTTTTGATGGTGAAACGGGTCAATTGAATAAACATCTTGGGCAAGTGTCTTCTACTATAGCCTCTACTATATATATATATATATATATATATATATATATATATATATATAAATATATATATATATATATATATATATATATATATATATATATATATATATATATATATATATATAAATTGCGAGAAATTGGAGTTAAAAAAATTCAATAAAATTGAGATACTGAAATTATAGGTAGTTTCTAAGAGCATGAACTTATAAAAGTATTTCCAGACGGTTAACTCTGTAATAATTGCTTTCTTTTAGTAATTTTAGTAATTGTTACATACCTAATTAATAAGCAGCGTCTCCATTATAGTGTGTATGTACACACACACACACACACACACACACACACACACACACACACACACACACACACACACACACACACACACACAGATATGGGCCAGAGGTTTGGAATGAGCTGACTTATAAGTAGAAACCAGTAGTGAGTGTTATAGACAGAAAAGTTTTATTTCATTTTATATGGTTATTGTATGTGATCGTTATATGTTATTCTTGTAACAGAATAAAAGAATATAGACCTATCTAGATATATTTAGACACACACATACACACACATTCATAAATGGGCCATAGCAAATTCGAAACAGCTCCGTTTCTTTAACCAATTAATTTGAAAAAGAGAACTCATTCCTAAAATTATGGTTTCAATTTTTCAATTTACAAACAATAAAAAATTGTAGTTGGTATCATATAAATTATCTATTTTGCTTGTTGATTTCGCGTCTTAAAGACTTTCTGGGGGGATTTTGAATCTTAATCCCCGCAAAATTCCAAGGCAAATACGTCACTTCTGCTTTCGTTATCATATATGTATGACTCTACCATATATGTATAACAAATATAGCGCACCATCTTGGAGTTCTTCCCTATAAGCTCTTTTAGATCTTCTACATATGTGTGAAATTCTGTCTGTAGGTGTGTTTGTGGAGTTGTTAGCTAACTCCTCCTACATCGTTTTATCGATTTTGATGAAACTTAACATGTGAGTAGAACTCGTATCTGGAAACCTAATGGCATGCTCAGATTGTTGAAAAAAATCGATAATAGGGCCCCTGGAAGGGATCCTTATATATATCTAATATATTTCATTTTAAAAATCAAGGGAAATAATCCATTCGCCCCTGGAAGGGATCCTTATATCTAGCCAAGGGAAATAATCCATTCATTTTCCTAAATTATTTGGTAAAAATGAAGTTAAATATGTTTATTTCTTAGTATTTGAACTGTTAACTTTATTTTCGCAATTTCTCCAGTACAACCCTTAAACAACTAAATAGTATTTTCCTAAACAATAGATTCACTTATTTCAGTTAGTGACTCATTCACGAATATACCAACACTAGTTCCCCTGAGGGTAATATTCTCTGGGACTGCACAAGAGCACTTTTCAGAGTTATTTACTTTGATTTGTTATTATCTCATATCGGATTAGCCAGTTTTTACGTAACATACTTGGCATACCTACATTATTAGTATTTCCTCCTATGTTCTATATACTCTCGGAACGCATTAAAGCTCTTTTCGGGGCTACTTTATTTGAATTCTTACAATCGGGTAACTAATTTCATGTTATTACATAACTGACTTCACAATTTGGGTATTCATAACTTATTGGGGATTCCTAAAAACAAGATCCTGTGTAAGACAGCTCGGTATCCTCTGTAAATACACAAAAACCGTTTTAAGGGCTACATAGTTTCTATTGGTGCTATTGGATTAGCGAAACAATTATGACTAAGGAACCTTTCTTAGAAGTATCATCATATATAAAAAACATAGCCAATAAAAATCAACAGCTGGAAATATTCCAGAGCGAAAACAAGTTAAGATCCTTTACAAAGCACTTCCTAGAAAATGTTTATACAACGCAAACCCGACCTAACCACATTTAAAAACGTTAAGCATAACATTGTTGAAAGTAAACGGAAATAATAAAATATACATTAAAACATCGATGTGTAATAAAGGAAAATATTCTAAGAAATACTATAAGATCATATGAATGCGTGAAGCCGCAAAGAACTCTATTCTTGGCAATAATAATAAAGATATTAATTTTTATTAAAGACAAACGTTTCAATTCCTTGCCGGTATGCGAAGGCCAGGGACCCATTCTCTACCTCTAAAATAGGGCATTAAAATAGTCCGCAATACCGACTAAAAGTATATCTCTTCTATCAATATCCCAACGCTTCAAGTGAAGTATTAACCAGTTTGCCAACATTAGTTAGAGTGGGTTGTAAGACGCATAGGCACTGCTCCATCTTTAGTAGACTAAATGGTAACATTACATGTCAACAATGAAAATGTATTGATATCTATATCTACAAGTGACTATAACCAACAAGACATTATGAGAAAACTAATAAATGTTAATGTTGCAGAAATGTTATAAAAGTTCATATATATATGTTTGTGTGTGTAGTTCATATCTCCATGAAAACAAACTAACATCGAACACCATGAATAGAAAACTGATGAAATAAAGTTTGTATTAAAATAACCAGACATAAAAATGAAATAAATATAACTGTCTCAAATTGTCTAATTTAAACAACTATACAAATAACATAAGAAAGACAAAAATCAATGAAATGAAATCTAGAAGACCAGAAATGAAGAGAGTGTGAAAGCATATGAAATAAGACAATACATTAATCATGTTGAAGCAATTATAAATGAAACCTGTATATGAGGTCACACAGCGCTCACAAATATCTCCTAAAAATGCAGAATTATGGAAAATAACTAGAAAAAAAAATCAGAATTTCTATATCATCGTTTAATAAATTTAAAGTTTCTCATATACGGATATATTTTACTTTGTCATGAAAAACTTATAAGATTAATTGGTTTATTTTTGCTAGGAGAGAAGCCAATTCTTGACGGAATAAGTAATTAAGAAAATGGGTCTCAATATGCTGCTGGAAATATTTATCATTAAAAGCGACCGCGTGAGGCATAAACAGTAGAATGGTGGGTTAAATGTCTGGTGGAATTTATTTTAGATAACTGTATAAGCTGAAGTTCTACAGCCGTTGAAATTTTACGTTTGTCTGTTTGTAAGTGAATAACGTGTTTAAAGGATAGATGTGAGCCCGATTTACTTGACTCCAAATACTCCTCAAAAATGTTTTTTGCATTATTTTAGAAATCATTATTAAATACTGTGCTAGGATAAAAAAAAAAACATTTGGCTAGTATGGAAATGGAGTGTAGAACATAAAAAATTCAGTTTCATATGAACGGTGTAAATAAAACTATAAAAATATACAATTGATGTCTAAAAGTGAAACGAACAAGATTTTTTATTTGCATACAAACACAAAACCACCCCAGCATCATCACCACCGCCACCATCACACGCACAGTGTTTTTTTCTTAGAATCCTTTGTGAGTTTTAAAGATGCATCGTTCAGTCATATCAACAAACGGTAAACATTGTACTGAAGTGGCTGAATATACCAGATACACTTGTACCCGTAGGTTTTGTGACAATGTTAACCCGATAGTTTATGTGGCAGGAATGGCTATTTGAGCTGAATATAATGTCTACCCGCTGAAGTTTCGCATAACCTCTATCTCTTCAGATTACGGTTAAAATGCTTGGGTGAATCCGAGACTGTCGTAGAAAAAATGTCCACTACGACTGAATTCCAGATCTGAAGATCACGGAGAGAAATTTCTTCACTGTTCAACATACCTGCTTCCAACGCACATTTTTATGCATTCTAAGCTCGCTTGCTTTGCTTATTTAATAATAATTTCCATCATATACAAAAACCAAATGGTTTACTAAATTGCTTTGTGTATGTGAAATGTTTAATTACAATGCTTTATTCTGGCGGGATGGTGCGCCCCTAGACTTTACAAACTCCCGGAGATAGATTAGATCAGGATGCAAAACTGTTCCACTAGAACCGATAGAAATTATCAGCTGTACAAGGGAGTTAATCTGAAAATTTCTGGAGGCGAATGAAGGGTCAAAGTGTTCATTGATGCCTGGGGATGCCACACACAAGCTAGGTGATGAGAGAAGGCTCAAGTAAGTCGGGAGTACCTGAGAGGAGGTGACACTGGACCTGTCAGAGCTAAGGAACAGAAACCGTTCCAAGATGACAGAAAAGTAATGTGAGGAAAAATCAAATTCTGGGTACCAAAGGTTGATGTGAGAAGAAAGTAAATTTTAAGTTAATATAATAAATTTTGTTAATGCGGTGTTCTGGCAGAGTCGTTAGCACGCTGGCCAAAATCTTTAGCGGTATTTTGTCCGTCTTTGCGTTGTAAGTTCAAATTCAGCTAAGTACGACTTTGCTTTTTATCCTTTCGTGTTGATAAGTACCAGTTGGGATAGATATAATCGATTTATTCCCTCCCCCAAAATTGCTGGCCTTGTGCCAAAATGTTAAACCATTATCAGTCTTTAATAGGTACAGCATCTTCTCTACCTTCAGTATTTTACCTGTTTCAGTTATTGGACAGCGACCATGATGGATTACCATCTTGAAAGGTACAGTCGAATAACTCGAAGCCATCACTTGTATTTTTAGAGAGTGGTACTTATGCTACAGGACACTTTTGCTGAACCACCAAATTATGGGGACATAAGCAAACCGATACAGGTTGTTAAGCGGTGCTGGGACATAGATACAAACACAGTGGCATACACGCATGTGTACATGCACAGACACACACACACACACACACACACACACACACACACATATACGACAGACTTCTACGCAGTTACCGAAACTTTTATTTTATTTTATGAAACTTTCGTCGATCGAAATATATGAAAGAAAAAGATGTATTACACAAAGACAATTTCAAACCGTCACAATGAAAAACTAAGAAACTAATGTTATTATAAGTAAAAAGGGAGGAAATTCTAAATAATACTATCGTTACAGTATGTGGTGCAAACGGTATCTGAAGAATAATAACAGCCAGAACACAAACCTTTGTGTTTAACCCAGATTACACGATTTAATTACTTTTAATGAATAGGTGATTTTCTTCTATTCTTGTGGGGATGATACCTTATTAGTATGTCAAAAGAGTTTAGCCTGTCAAACAGTAAACCGTGTATTTAACAATCATATAATTATATGTTGCCCTGACTGGCTTGACAATTAAAAGATTGTCCCTTAACATAATGTAAATGATAATGCTGAAGTTTCATCCTCATCCCTTATGGCCTCTCCTCCTATGTAATCGATTTAGGAAATAGATGATTTTGAAATTTGCATCTTTGAATTGTGATTTGTCTTATTTTTTATACATGAAATATTTTTCGATGAGGATGATTTAAGAAAGGGAGGACATAGGAGAGGAGAAAACATTGGAAAGCAAAAGGAAAGGAAGCCACGGAAAAGAATGTCGATAGCGTCTATGATGGAGCTGACAATAGTGTTGCAACCTTGGTAAGAAGGACATCAGCGTCGCAACGGAGGATGTTGCAAGTATTTTAGTAACGTTGCTATTTACACTGGGAAAGATTAACACCAAAATTTCCACATTTTTAACAACGGCACCAAGAAAAATATAAATGGAAGCACTTTCAACAACATCCACCACATGAATTCCCATGTCAGACTTAAAGTAACAACCCCAACAAAAGAAAAAGAAACAAACCACAGGCAATAACCGCTTCAATGGCAAATGAAAACATATAACTAACATAATTTATTTTCTGCATGTCTACCGAATATTACAAGATTAACCAGTGCCAGCATCATCGTTAATAGCTCTATCACTATCCAAGGTTTCAACAGTACGCAAAATATCAACAAGAAATACTACAGCAAAGCCGCTACTAGAATAAGAACTACTGTAACACTAACAATACAGCTACAAGATATAAGGTAACCTATTAAATTCACCCCAAAGAAAGGAAGAAGATTGAAAATTCTTTTGGATATTCTGCTGGAGGTCATGCAGAAGAATAAAAACTGACAGTTCACGGACACACGTCCCTCCTCTTTGAAATCCACGAGCAGCGTCAATGATAATAATAATATTAATAATATACTCAAACATGACTTAGCTGACATTCTGGGAGATAACACACAATCTTTTAGGCATACTTAAGTCTACATTATGCGATTTGCTTTTCCAAAACGGTGACGTGGAAATTCTTGCAGGTGAAGTGACTACACAGGGGTTTCCTTTGGGCTCCAGTTATTCTTTGTGTTTGCTTATTCCGTCACTTCACATTGGTACGATGTATTGTATTATGTGGACAATATAATGCCTCATACCCGACTTGGATAACGTAGCGTTGCATATTAATGTCTTATCAGGATACCTAGATAGGAATAATCATGGATGTAATATTTTTTCATGTAGGTATATTCTGTGTTCGTGGAGGCGCAATGGCCCAGTGATTAGGGCAGCGGACTCGCGGTCATAGGATCGCGGTTTCGATTCCCAGACTGGGCGTTGTGAGTGTTTATTGAGCGAAAACACCTAAAGCTCCACGAGGCTCCGGCAGGGGATGGTGGCGAACCCTGCTGTACTCTTCCACCACAACTTTCTCTCACTCTTACTTCCTGTTTCTGTTGTGCCTGTAATTCAAAGGGTCAGCCTTGTCACACTGTGTCACGCTGAATATCCCCGAGAACTACATTAAGGGTACACATGTCTGTGGAGTGCTGAGCCACTTGCACGTTAATTTCACAAGCAAACTGTTCCGTTGATCGGATCAACTGGAAATCGCGACGGAGTGCCAACAACAACGACATTCTGTGTTCAAATTTCGCCCAGATCATCTTTGCTTTTCATCCTATCAGAGCCGATAAAGATAAAGTCCAAATCATGAACTGATGACAATAGTACTGACTAACTCACTCCTCCCAAGACTACTCGGCTTGTATCTAAATTAGAAATTATTACAAATCTGTTGGAACAGGATTGATCTGGAGCTAAGCAGTAATGACAGGAACACACTGTATTCTTTCTTATTGTTTATTAATGTACAACAAACACTGTTGATACTTCCCCAAATACTTGTACCTAACGCAAAGTTAGATTCAGAGTTTTTCCATTCTCATTTTATCTAAATAGGTTTTATTTTGAGTCCCCAGGGTTTTTATTTACTACAAAAATATCCATATAACGAAATCGGAATGAATCTTAATGTATCTCACTTTTAATGGTTTTGAAGAAATATAAAGGAAACAACTGTCTCGATTTATACTTTCGAAAATACAGAGAAATCTTCGAAAAATTGTATTTGTGACCCGAAAGACCATAACACTGAAGCATTTTTTCTGTACTATCTAAATAATTTTGTTGTGTTTTATCCAATGATAAGGTTGTAAAAGTAACGAAAATTTTGAAAAGAAAAAATATGAATAATAAATGTGTGGAAATTGAACCGGTGAGTGTGTTAGATATTACGACAATATGACTCTCTCCAGACGCAACAAAATTTGCTTCAACACAGGAATTCACATAAAGAATCTTGCAGACCGGATACAAGAACGAAGTATCTAAATAATGTTAGCATTATTAATAAAAAAAATTAGTAATATTAATACTGTCGTACAAGTTATAACAATAAAGTCGGTTTCCGATTAAGGCACAAGACTGATATTTCTAAGGGGAGGTGTTAAATCGGTCCTATCGCAGGTTATACTTACAGTAATAACGATATTGCTAATAATAGTTCTATCTTTGCAAGTTATTGATTTTGAATCAGTAAATATGTGCAAATATAAAAGAAATAAAAGAAAACGATCTATGATTCCTTCTTGCCTTCGTTGTCTGAACATCATGCTTTCATTTAATGCATTTTATTGAAAGATACATGCAGACATCATTGTGATATAATTTTCTCTTTTTAAATATTTTTCTACCAATAATAATATAAACTTTTATGTAAATATTTTATAACGCAAAATATACACTGGATTTTAATTTAGGCGAGCAGTTTTGAGGGGAGTGAGTAAGTTGATAGTGTAGACCCCTGTACTTCACTGGTACCTTTGTTATCGACCCTGAGAGGATGCAAAGTTGACCTGGGCGTAATTTGAACTAAGAACAAACCCTATAAGTAGTAAATACGAGTAATGTAAAATTTTGAACTAGCACATATCAAAAAAATTTAACGCGAAATTTAGGAGAGGTTTTCTTGCATCTGCCCATTTTACATACTTAAAACATTAAGTTAGGGGGGAAAACATACAACAGAAATATATTAAGCTTCAGATAAATCTAAATTTAAAACTAAAGAAGGTACAGATTAAAGATTATCTTTTTGATTTATACTTTTTCTAAGAATATTTTTAGAATATAATGTGTAACGCCTGTTATTTTTATTTTCAGAACAACCTGAGGGTTGGTTGATGCAAATGTCATAGTCATTTCTCAAGTAGAGAAGTTTGGATCTCATGAGAATGTTTTCAAATGAACAGATACCAATAGAATTTTCTCAACGTAGAATTAATAAACGCAGAATACATTTCAATACAATAAATAAGCATACAACAAAAGACATTTCTGAAAGATTATCATGTCAAACCTATAGTTCTGCTTTATGAATGTACCAGCGTTCCTGCTACGTTGTTTGTTGTATAGAACAGAAGGCGTCATCTTTTGAAAAGGGAGGGAAAAGATAAAAATAATATAAAACAGATCTCCTTCGCAGATGCTGTATTCTATATGCTTGAGCATGCACATATGTGATACATATGTGTGCTAATACTTGTATCCAAACTGAGTTAACTTGCATTATAAAACACGTTAGACACACACACACACACACACACACACACACACACACACACACACACACGCACACATGGATATTTATGCTTAAGTGTGCATTTGTATGCCTGTATGAGTGTATGTTAGAAAGGCCATTAAAAATAAATAAGGAAGAAAGTTTGTGCAAATAAATATGCATTACATGACAAACTTTTATAAGAACTTTTCATGTGAAATAAATATGACGAAGGTTGTTGCTTATTTTGAGGTCAGACCTGATTTTATTTTCCAGGATACCTGAGACTACATTACGCTTCCTGTTTAATGATAGTAAAACATGATTTGTGGGAAGTTTTTCTGCTATTTCTCGCAGGTCATGCGACCACGTAGGCATTTCTTTGTTGGGTTAATGTATGATTAACGTATGTTTGGCATATATTGTACTTTAAGCTTAAAATCATATACATGTATTTATCAATTTCTATAACATTTATAGACTGGACATTCATAAGTAAGGTTTCATTATGAAATTATAAGAAACAAGTGAGCTCTAGTCATGTACTTACGTAACATTAGTAAAGTGAATACCTTCGTATGTGATGGTCGTTATTTCTTGTTTTGTTGTATTAAACTTAACTTACTTGTTTTTGTGTATTAGTTCTAAATCTCAAATGTCAAGCAATGTTCTTTTTTTAGTAAAATATATTTTGGTTGTAGGCTGTCAGTCTATCGGTTGATTTCCGGTAGAGTTCGTTTCATATAATCCTGGATGTTCAGGATATATCCTGAACGGATATATTTATAAACGTAGAAAATGTTCAAAATCTACAGCCGACACACACATCAACTAACATGAAATATTGAACTATTATATGAATAGATTAAGTCACGTTTCACTGATGTGTTTTAAACCACAAGTGATTTCACCTTTACTCTCAATACGTTGTCAAATTTAGGAAATGACATTATATGAAATATAATCTACCGCACAAGCATAGGAGTTTAATACATGTTGGTTCTGCAGCAGAAAACAGAATCGTTGCCAAAGGCAAAACATCATCGAACAATAGTTATACGTTGCAGTGTTTATAAAATGCACTCAGACAGAATTTCAGATATTATGTCTGAAGATTATCAAGTTATTCAACTTTGCAATCCATTCGAAAGAATCGTTTACCTTCTGAATGCAGCTAAATATTTCGGAGAATAAGACCGTTTACACTACTGAGACAACTAACCGATGGTGGCCTTGGTAAGATTGATAAAAGAAAGTTTTGTAATTTAAGGTGGAATCCTCTAGAAATAATCAAATGCCTTTGAAACCACAACGTACCATCTTGAAGAAGGTACCATGGTATATATATAATCCGAGATAATCCGAGAGCCAGATTAGTCTTTGCTATGACCGCTCAATGCTGACCTGGGATAAATAACAGCAACGACAACAGCGCCTAAAATTTGTCGTCCACAAAGAATTAATTCGTGTTAATCAGTAACTTCATAACTGCTTCCACTTGTTATAAAATAACATAACATAAAGAGAGTTAATTTCCAATCCTTTGCCTTTATTTCATCCTAACACTGCATGACTCTTTGCTGATAAATATTCAAAAGGGTGGTGTTAAATGACTGAGTAACGATTAGATATTTAAATTGGAATTGTTAAGAAAACCAAATATTATTAACACTCATTGTCAACGGTAGATAGGATGCTTATCTGTTGCCAGCTGTGAATATTGTTGCAAATCTTGTTTATAAATTGCATCAAATATCTGCGCTAAGAAATAATGAAACCATGGCAAATAACTGCCGACAGCTATCTAGACTGTAGTTACTAATTTACAAGCAACCATCAGTCACTTCACATCAGCCTTGTTTTCCGTTTTATGCTTCTTCAATATTCTCTACCTGAACCGCACGGTCATTGACTTAGACCACATGCTTTGTACAACATTGAAGACTATTGACATTTGCGTGACACAATGGGTTACTGGCTTCATCAGTACCACATCCATCATCATTTATCACTGAGTCAGCCATCACGGATCTGGGGTAGCGCAGTACTCCTTTGTGAGCCGTGTTACGCTCATCACGAATTGATGTCTGATTTTAGGGATCAGTAATCACTCAAATAATCTGCTTGGATCGTAAAAGCGAGTTCCAGTGACCATTTACAATGTCCGGGAGAACTTGGGGTCTTGGAAAGATACTTTTCCTGTATGTTCTATCATTCGTTTAACGCTGGCTCATTTAATGTGGTGTCTCCTTTTTCATCTTTTTTGGTTAGGTGGAGAACCAAGTACCCATGATAAACAAGGATAGATGTATTTCGATGGAGAATCTACGTAGTCGTTGACCTGCTAGAAACAGCTATATCTCTGCCCTTTCCCCGCACCTTCATGTCGTACCTACTTGAAAGATCTAGTACACATTGAATAGTGTAGTTTTAGAAACGCAAAATAAAAGACGGGACGGTCATACTTGGAACGCCTTTCATCATAGTTCCGATAGAACATTACTGACCTGGGGTTAAATAATCACAATGGCATAACGAGTGGAACAATGTAATTTATAGAGGTTTGTACATTGTTGCTGAATTATATTTCACAATTCCTGTGGTGTATTTCTTCATAGAATATTATATCCATTATGATATATTTATTGCCTACAATTTTGAATGTATCATTCCATATCACGTAACATAAATCATTTTTGCTCTGTATATTGATTAATATGAAACATATCTGTAGTTTTCGTTTTTTTTTTTGCATTGATCTTTTATTGTAAGTGTATTGTTTATTATTCTTACTGTTTTGTCCTTACATATTTGATAAATGAGAAATAGTATTTTGTAAAAACAGAAAATTGCACGATCTTACTGAATGATATTTTGCATGTCTACATCTATTATATGGGTTAACACGGGTCGGATATTCCTTACGGTTAAACATATAGTGTTTACTAAAATTATTATTTGTTTATATGCGTGTTAAAGAAATAAAGTATCTACGATATGGTTATCTTAATAAAAATAGATCCTGCGTCAGTTTTGAAGATGAGCATACGAGTTTGATCTATTGAACTACCAACTTGTGGACACTTTCGTCGCTCCGATGAATGAGTCTTTTGTAAGTTACAATCGCACAGTGTTTTTAGTTCAATACTTTGCTGTGCCGTCAGGGTCAAAGCTGAAGGTCTTCCATTGGCATTCTCTAACTGCTTCTTCATTTCTTTTCCAATCGCCACTGGACTCGTGAAGAAAGAGTGATTTTGGTGCTGCTATCTTGGATTGGTGAGCAAACTATACGATGAATTGAACATGCATTTACAGAGCTAGTTCCACTTTCTCGTTCTTGAAATCAGCAGTGATCCGGTACAACAAATATCACAAGCCCAGTAATTATTAGGCTGCACAACTTGCATAGACGTACCTTGTTTTATGTGAGCTGCTAAAACGCTGAAGGAACTCACCTGTCCAGGGTTCGTTGGGATGTCTGTAAGCGACTTTCTTCCAAAGGCAATACCATGATATGCAAACGAACACATAACTAGGATGGTGAGAAATGTACTAACTGGGTCAGACTAGATCTGAGAACAACAGTAGATGAAAGGTGGTTCAAATCTCCTGAAAACCTCAGATCAACTGAACCAGAGCCCCACTACCGGAAGTAGTTTAAAGTCATAACCAGAGCATAAAGTCATATTCAGGGCTATCCACGCATTAAATTATAGTATATGTGGCTATTAGATCAACACGAGTAACCTTAACGTAAACCTCGGGCAAAATTAGCGTGACACAGAAGGTAATCAGACTAGTTCTTTGAATCTGAGGTACAATCTATCGGACGGACTCCCAAACAGTTTCCACCGACCCAGTTTCACCAACAATTCTTGGAGAAACTCAATGGTAGAAGACACTTTCGAAGATTCTACTCAGAGAGATAGTATCCAAGACTCCAGTAATCCTGGGCAAAAATATGAGATTATTTCTGTTTGGATGTCTTTCATCACAAGTCTGCATGTGCCAAAATTTGAAACCAATATAAGATATAATGTCATCTTGATTAACTTTGAGGGTACTTTACAAGAGTATGTGTCTTCATATCTGCTTCCATTAGTCAAAAAATATGCTAAGCGTATCCAGACAAGTTTAGAACTCTATACAAACAATGAATGAAATTTTATCGCTTTATCTTGTTTTTTTTTTTTAAAATCTATTTCCGCTTTCTTCGGGAAATAATGTATCATATCTGTATACACAAGAACTTCACTGATATTCGAGAAAGTTTGTTTTGTGTGACATAAGGATTCTGTAGTCTGTATTCTACAAAATACATACACATACATCAAGAAGGACGCTTACACACACTCACAAACGGCAGACATACGCACAAAAACACATAATTGCATCAACATGTACTCCTGAAATTGTATTACTTATGTTTTTGATTTTATTATGCGATTTTCTATATTATATACTCTTCTACTTGTTTCAGTCATTTGACTGCGGCCATGCTGGAGCGCCGCCTTTATATGTATATTATTTAAAAACAAAATACGTTATGCTGTCATACCTCACTTACAACACAACAACTGGTTGGTGCTTACCGACTGCCTGTCCAGAACAAATAAAGTATTAGTACCGACTAGCGTTTTCAGAAATAAGTTAGTTCAAATACATTTATGCGGCTTGTTTCAACAATCCACTACGAAGGTCTGCACATTTTGCTACTTGCCTGTTTTTTTTTTTTATATGAATGTGTGCCTTTTATGATTTCATGCCTGTCTTTGGAGGATGATAATTAGTGATTCTTAGATTATTTTTCGATTTGATGATTGGTATACGACAAGAAAGGGCTTATTTGGCCGAATAGATCATAGGATTATGTGTAGGCGATTACAAATTGAATATCTATGCTTTTGACTTTGACTCAGCTCTCATTGTGATGTTTCTCTGCAAAACAGACTTGAGGATCTCTTTAGCCGTGTTTATGACATGATTTGCTCAGTATTTCACTTATTTTTGTTGCTGAAAGAATATTTTTTGTTCAACCAGTTGTCTCTACCAGTTGTATATTTGTGTCCGTATCTATTGAATATATAAATCTTACTATATAAAGCAGGATTTTTGAATGATTTTTATATATGTAAAGCCTCTTGTAATGTTTCCTTACTTTTGTTCCAAAATATGAAGCAATCATCTAGGAATATTATTTATTTTTCTATTAAATAAAAGTGGAAATGGTGATCAAAAGAAACCCCATAGCGTATGAAGATTTTTCCCTCGAGGTATTTCATTACTGATGTTGAAATAGTGCGTACAACTATCAAGCCCGATGTTGTCTCTTTTATTTGAAAATGATATTTGTTAGTAAAAATGATTGTTGTTTTCTTGTATCATATTGTAATCCGTCAACAATATTTTAGTTGTGGGGTCACCCTGAAACATGGGTATTTTGGAATCTCCCTGTATGTATGTTTGTTACTCCATAATTGTACTGCTTTAAATCCTAATCCATGAAGATACTTGCGTAAAAGCTGGTCACATGGAAACTAAACAATATGAAACTTGAAACCAATTTGAACAATGGTTTAAAAATCATGTCAGATTAATTGCTTAAATGTTGGGTGTTTGATATTGATCTTGTAACGATTCAGTGTAATTGTACATCAGGTAGTTTGGGAATCATTGCATAT
>NC_142942.1:38225318-38230318 GCF_046866305.1 Octopus bimaculoides
GGGAGCGGCGTGTGTGCTTATGATGTTGCAAGTAGCGGAGAGGGTGGGGAACTGCTATATAGTAGCAATACCAGAAACAGAGTGGAGGCGCAATGGCCCAGTGGTTAGGGCAGCGGACTCGCGGTCTTATGATCGCGGTTTCGATTCCCAGACCGGGCGTTGTGAGTGTTTATTGAGCGAAAACACCTAAAGCTCCACGAGGCTCCGGCAGGGGATGGTGGCGAACCCTGCTGTACTCTTCCACCACAACTTTCTCTTACTCTTTCTTCCTGTTTCTGTTGTGTCTGTAATTCAAAGGGCCAGCCTTGTCACACTGTGTCACGCTGAATATCCCCGAGAACTACGTTAAGGGTACACGTGTCTGTGGAGTGCTCAGCCACTTGCACGTTAATTTCACGAGCAGGCTGTTCCGTTGATCGGATCAACTGGAACCCTCGTCGTCGTAAGCGACGGAGTGCCAACATCCAGAAACAGTAATGGCAGTAACTATGATTATCATAAAACTAACGATTTCAGGTTCGACTATATCGATTCCAAAAACAAGAAAAAGCAAATTGGACTTTGGCGGGATTTGAACTCACAACGTAAGGAACACAGGAAGGAATGCACAAATCATTTTGTCCGATGTACTACCGATTTTGCTAGCTCGTAACCTTTAATCATGACTGTAATTTTAGCACAGGGCCTGCAGTTTTGTGGAAAGGGGCAATTTGATTATTCATTTTATTGACCCGGAAAAGACGAAAGACAAAATTGACCACGGCGGCATCTGGATGCTACAATGGCAGGAATATTGGGGGAGGGGATGAATCGATTACGTTGACCCCAGTGTTCAACAGGTACTTATTTTATCGACTCCTAAAGAATCAAAGGCAAAGTTGACCTCGGCCAAACCCGATTTATCAATATCTCCGCGTGTCACATCTGATCATGTATGGATAAACGGACACTACCTCCCCTCTGTGGGATGAAATTAAAATAATAGACAGAGAACACCACTGGAAAATACAAAAAACTAAAAGAAGCAGCACATATGGTAGGACACAACAACCTCCTAAGCAGACCGAGTACAGATATGAATAGCATATGGGAACCGGTATTAAGGAAGGATAGGAAAATGTTAGACTTATAAGCCCTAAAATTCACTCCATAATTGCCTACGGGCATAGTGGTTAAGAGCGCGGGCTACTAAACCCAAGATTTCGTGTTCGATTCCAGGTAGTGACCTGAATAATAATAATAATAATAACACCGAAAAATACCTTAGGAATGAGAAACTAGGTTCGAAATTTCCCCAAGACACCTAATGAAGGCTGGAGGGTATATCAGCCGAAACGTTGTGTTCACAACAAACAAGATGAGGACAAATATCCGTCAAATGTAAAAAATAATAATAATACTTGGGTGGAATTTTGAGCAAAATATTTTTGCAATAATCATGATGAGAGGACAATGCTCTGTTGTTCTCTCGATGAAGGAAAAATTTGTAACATCAAGAAATAATTCCTAAATGAAAACGACTGTCGAAGAAAGTTGTAAGTTTGGTGAAGAATATGATTGTTTTGCAGAACTGTGTCATTTGCATTGTCAATCTTTTTTCAATATGATATGATTAGTAATGTATCATATCTTTTTATTCTTCTTGTTTTCGTTTATTTCTATGTTGCAAGTTGAGAAGAAATTAGAGGAATATCTTCGTTGACATTCTTAGTGAAGCTTTTCAGCATGACAACAGGCAACAGAATCAATAAGAACGGGAGGCAGGACAACATTAAAAATGCTAATAAGACGAAAACGCTGGCTATCATTTTGATAATGATACTCTTCATCATGAAGACCATAATAATAAAGTCCACCATGACTATGATAGGAGTGCTGGTTACTTGAATTCTACGAAAAGAAAGATAGCGGCAAATTTTATAATCTTTTACCATAAATTTGAATTCACTACACAGCTTCATACTATATCCTACTTACGTATAGAAACCTGATGCAGATGGACAATTTAACTAATGAGACGCAGCAACGTAAAAAGCGCTCTTAAAGAAACAGCAGAAATGGTTCTTGAATTATTCGAAAATGAACGTAAAACTGTATGAACAAATATCGCAAATGAAAGAATAAATAGATAATTGGTATATAGTCCTGTTTCCAACACACACATACAACTGTTCACACAAACACACACACACACCATTCACACGCATACACCCACACACCCACACACGCATACGCGCGCGCGAACACACACACACACACACCACATACACACACACACGCACACATGTCTGAAACACATGCTTACGCACACTTAAAAACAAATATATGCTGTGATTTTCTGTTGGTAAACTGAATAATTTCATCGTACCTAAAGGTGTCGTACTGTTGATATCAGTTTGAATTCTTAGTTGATTATCAATTGAATTACTTGTCTGTGACGCTCAAATAATGAAATGGAATGATAATCACAAAATTTTTAATGATACTATTCGGTTTTTGATTGGTCAATTGATTGTTCGCATGGTTAGTAGTGTATCCGATGTCTGTTCTTTTAAAAAGTTATTGGCAGTCAGGTTTGCTTTACCGTCAATCAAGCAGTTGGTCATGATAACACAAACAACATCAACAAGAAGAAGCGACATGCAACCGTTGCAACATATGTCAATGTAACTTTCAATGACTTCTTAAACGTAGTACATGTAGCTAACATTAAATGCATTCTTGTGGCAACAAATTTGCTCATTTCGCCACCGTCACCTGGAAATCAAAAATGTAGAAATAAACAGATGCTTCAGATGCATAATAACAAATAAAGTACAATTCTACCAACATATCGAACATCTTTCTGACACGTACTGTAGGGTTTCGTCTTCGAAAAGATATTACGCTTGATGTTAAAGCTGACATGCTTGTCCTTAAGTTACCTGGTTAATGCCGAGACAGTTGTTGCATGTCTCTTGAAGGATGGCTGTAGTATCTGGATTAAAATTTTTCCCTTCACTTATCCAATAATGCGTGGTCCCTGACCGGCTGTTGCCGTAGTTTGCTCAAACTTGTAACTTTTAAAAATCCTGAAAACACCCAGTGACTTCTAGGAGCAAGATGCTTTAAGTCCGCATTTTAAAAAATATATATTAGCAGAAGTTAAAGATAGAACGCCGGACATATAAGTCCTTCCAGTCTGGGTCAGATAATTTTGATATGCATATGACATTGGTTTTGCTTACTGTGGGGTTGATTATCTCCCCTGTGTTTCAAATACATTGAACACAGTTGACGAAGAGTCTTTTTTTAACAGCTTGATAAATGACGAAATAAAATACCATTTCGACCAGGAAAGTCTGGGTAGCTGTATTTTACAATGCTTGTGGCTTTTATCGTAATAATACCTTTACTCTTTTAACTGATCTAGTGCTATACTACTTGTTGAATCCATAGTACACCGTATATGCAACACACACACACACACACACACACACACGTATGTGTGTGTGTGTGTGTGTCTGTGTGTCTGTGTGTGTAAGTCTGTGCGCATACGTGTGTATGTAGTCAGCTGAAGATCATTTACACTTGTTGCAAAGTACAGGTAAGAAATTCTTAGTCTATATTGAAACTCAACTTATCAAGTATCGAATGCATTGGGTTGATTACGTCACAAATTTAGATGAAATAATCGAATAAAACAATTATTTGATGGTGAACCCTCGGTACACGAACCAAGACATCTCTAATCAAAAGAGGTTTCGTAACGTGAAGAAGAATTTTTAAAGTCTTATTTCAGAATACCTCATCATGAATTATAGCGAATCGAATTCTATAACTATGAAGGAATTCCTCCAATTTGGGAGAAGCCAAATTGTACCTCAAACGAAAAGACTGAAAACAAGCATATATTGAGAATCCTTACACCAGAACATCTAAAGGTGATGTCAATTCCACTGTGTATGGTTGTATAACTCTTACAAAACCCAGTTTTCGTATCTATGACAGAATGAATGTTAAATGACAAACAAAACTCGCTAATATCGTTAGCACGTCGGGCAAAAGTCTTAGCGGTATTTTGTCCGTCTTCACGTTCTGATTTCAAGTTCTGCTGAGGTTGAGTTTAACTTTCATTCTTCCCCCCGGGGTGGGGGCGGATAAAATAAGCATCATTTGAGTACTGGGGGACAAATGTAATCGATTTACAGCTCTTCTAAAATTACTGGCCTTGAGTCAAAGTTTGAAACTAATATGTATGAAGTTCCATAGATCCATCTGAACACTGTTGCCGGAATGAAGATTCATTTTTGACGAATGTGCTATGATTTTAATGTCTGCGACGATATTACGCATCCAAAACCTGTTCATTGTAGCAATGCGACATCAAATGTCTGTAGGCAAGTAAAATATATTAATGGACATGTTGTTTCACGAACCTCCCTCGAGGGCAGTTGCACTTTACGTTCAAATGGACGCGTGTGTCACCGGGTTGAAAATCTATTATCGATGAATAAACAAAGAAAGGTTTGTTCTTCAACAAGGAACTTATTTTCCGTTGCTCTTGTTAAATCATCTGGAATGAGTATCAACACAATTCTCTCACTCGTGAATGTTCTTCTGAAACAAGAGGAGGTGCATCATGAGCATCTCAATGTCTGACTGCAGCTTAGTAGGCACACATAAATAAAATAGCAAAAACGTGATACAAGGGGATACTGAAAAGTTCCAAGCTTTGGGTAAAAGAAAATAGAGGAGGATCAGTTAATTATGATTATATTCAACATATTCCACTTTCAGATTCACACACTTACTTCAGCGGTCATTTAATTTCCACTAACAAGGCCTTCACAGATACCCCCAAAGCCAGGAACTTTTTTTACCATCCCCTCGTATAAGCCGCCAAATCCTATTCGCTTCCAACCAATGTGCATACATGCACATACGAATACATGTATTGTGTGTATATACGCACACATATACATATGTGTTTATGTGTATGTGTGTATATGTATGGCTGT
>NC_142942.1:38235318-38287818 GCF_046866305.1 Octopus bimaculoides
TTTGAACTCAGAACGTAACGACAGGCGAAATACCACTAGGCATTTCGTACTGCGCATTAACTTTTCTGCCAGCTCACTCCCTCCTCGTACCTATAATAGAAAGTATTTAAACGTTTAGCATTAACCTACAGATATTTGAAGGAAATGATTTAACCGATTTCATCATCGACCTTAGTTTATTTGAATAGGCAAAGTGGCAACATTATATGCTGGTTAAATATACTTACCACAGTACTTGGCTGGTATTTATTTTATCGATCCTAAAGGAAATAAAAAGCAATGTCGCCTCCATCTGTATTTGAATTTAGAATGTAAAAAGCCATTTCTAAATATCACAAGGACTTATGTGCAACTTTATCATACCAAAGTACGACCACAATCCTATAGTTTCTAATTTGAACATAAGACCTGAAAGTTTTAAGGGAAGCGATTAGTCGACAGCATGCACTCTTGTACTTTACTGGATCGAACTGGGAATAAAGGAGCCAACACTGTCTTCGGTGGTGTTTGGACGTAAAGAGTTAGATGAAGTACTGTAAAGCATTTAGCCTGATGCTCAAGCGATACTGCCACCTCATTACCTTCTTTGATCTTAATAATTATTCAAAGTATTGGCGCAAGGCTCGCAATGATGAAGGAAAGGATAAGCGCATTACATCGATCTCGGTGCTCGACTGGTACTTATTTTAATGACACTGAAATGATAACAAAAACGGTCAACCCTGGCGGTATTTGAACTCAGAACATAAAGACGGACGAAATGCCGCTAAGCACTTTACACGGCAAGGAAACGATCCTGAGAGATCACTATCTTACTCGATTGTAATAATGATCTCCTAATACAGAGTACAATACAATAAATCTTGGAGGAAAGTCGTTCGAATCTATTGCTTCACTGTAGCATATTTTGACTGCTGCTTTATTTAGACATGCGACTAAATACCAACTATACGAATCCTGCTTTAAGGCCAGAAATCTAGATGTGGATGAACAGTCGATTACATTGATTTCAGTACTTAAGTGCTACCTGCTTTTATGATCCACGAGGGGAGGAAAAACGCAGCTAGCTTTGGTGGGGTTTGATATCAGAATGTAAATCGCGTTAATTAAATACCAGTAGGTATCTTTCCGACTATCTTACGAATATGTAATTCCATAAAATGGTTGCGAAGTTTGGCACTAGGCTAGAAATTATAGGAGGAGGAGTAAATCGATTATATCGACCCCACTCCCATTACTCAACTGTTACATATTTTATCGGCCCCAGAGGGATGAAAGGCAAAATTGACCTCACTATTATTTTAACCCAGAAACCAAAGAGCGGGAACATATGCTGCAAAGCACTTTTGTCTGTAACTGAGTGGTTCTTATTTTGTTGACACAGAAGGTGGAAACATTTATCGGACTTGAAAAGATTCACTCTTAAAACGTAAAATGATAGTGATTTTAATTTATAATTCCCTTACAAATAAAATATTTCTAGAAATTCTCTGATTATTCTCTGATTTTTACAATTGCTAGTCCTTTTTACCATTGATTAATCACAAGTACTTCTTTTGCCTATAATTAATTCCTAACGTTGATACATATTTCTGCCAAGTTCAACACCTGTTATAAGGAAAGGCAAAGTTAACCCGGAGAATTTTAAAATCAGAAAGCAAAGAAAAATGTAAAAATGCCACTAATTCATTTGTCCTGCCCACTTTCTTAATTCTATCCATCCATCTTTTCCACCCACTTTTCCTGGGAGGGGCGTTGTGGGATAGAGTCCTCAGGTACATCCTCCATAGGATCCCATTCAGAAGCAATTGTTATTAGATTTTCAGTTAGATTCTCAAGCAAAAATAAATGAGACTATGGATATCATTTAACCATCTCGGTTTTGTCCTACCTGTAGGCCTGCTACTGATTGGCCCGGCTTAAAGAACCTGTTTTGAGAATTTTGAACATATATCCGTAGCACCGGAGTATAACGTACTAGTTAAATATATTTGAAAATATGTTTTAGAAATACAGTTTGTTATAATCGCCTTTCAAAAAATATAAAATGATGGAGAACGTTTTATTTGTTTCAACGATATCCTTTCAGAATGAACAAAAATTAAACTGTTTATTTTTGCAGGGATTGACACCAAATATTTTTTCACTATTTTTTTTTTGTTATTATTATCTATGCTAAAGCAGAATTTCTGTGACGAATGATTTCTGGCTGATAAGCGAATATTCTAGGTTTTTTACGGAATGGCAAGAATGTACTTCATATCATCTATATTTCCTTTCAACTGATTTTGGTTTTTTGAACATTTCATAAAGTATAACTCTACTTCAGTCTGACAATATTGACATTCAAATAAGTGCGTAACTGATTAATAGAAATAAAGCTAAAATTAAATTCGTGGTGGAATAAAATACTGTAGGTGACATTGACATTCGAAATTTTACATTGGTTGCATTCTTTTGCAAGCCCGACACTATGTACTATTAGTATCTATACGGAAACACTGGTTGTGTTTCGGTATAAATACTGAATTCTTGGGTAAAAGTACGCTTCTCCGTACCAGCTGTAATAATATCGAAAGAATCACTAGATAGAAGTAATGTTTATCGCCACATCACTATGGCTGTTCGACGTTATAACCGTTTCTAACTCCAAGAGCCTCCTCCAGCTGGTAATCAATGCCATTTGCACAAGGTATATATATTGCATTCAGGGGAGCGAAACCCTACCATCTTCTAGTAGACGACGAGATCATCAGATCGATCAGTTTCGGGCTATTTTTGCTCATCGTTAGTGGTGAACACTCGGCCGCTAGAGATAACAGGAATTCGCTCCGGTTTGCAATTTAAAGAAAACCAAGTGAGAATCTTATTTCTTTGCTGCCCACAAGGGGCTACACACAGAGGAGACAAACAAGGACAGACAAACGGATTAAGTCGATTATATCGACCTCAGTGCATAACTGGTACTTATTTAATTGACCACGAAAGGATGAAAGGCAATGTCGACCTCGGCTATTCGATGTTACTGCAGTTTTTAATCCCAGGAAGAGCCTCCTCCTGATGGTTATCGATAAACATTACTTCTCAGTATAGTTACTACTTTCATCTCTGATAGAGATTTTCTAACTAGCTACTTTGCTTAGTCACTACATAAATGTAGGAAATATTATGCTTGTCGATGTAAAATTGGTATTGCTTAGAAATCTAATGATTTAAAGAGAGCATCCATATCAAATGGAAGAGTTAGTTGAGTAATAACATAATTAATGATTACGGAATGAAGTATATCGTACAGAAAAGGGGCGGTATCAATTAATGTCTAATACATATGTCGTCTTAGATGAATCATATAATTTTTCTAATTTCTTTTATGGTAATGAAAAGCGCGTACTCCTATATATAACTGGCAATAGTGACAGCTTATAAAAATACATGTGTTCTGCTAGAGATAGCTCTAACACTAACTTTTTACTTTCTACAGTATGATAATGCTTTTAACCTGAAGACTGTCGTTACAACTCTGAGCATTTACGAATCTGTGGTGTCACATCTGCATATGCTTTACGCTCCTACCCCTTCTACCGTTAATAACTTCGGGGAAAAGCAAAAATTTATATTTATATATATATATATATATATATATATATATATATATATATATATATATATATATATATATATGTGTGTGTGTGTGTGTGTGTGTGTGTGTGTGTGAAGTATATGATTATGAGGAAAAAATTATATCTGATTCATAGACTTCAGTTTGAAGTGCTCAAGATATTCAAACCTGAGGCGTTAGAATAATGTAGAACTAAGAATCAAAGGTTGGCAAATCAAGTTCACATATATATTCATATTTATTCAACCCTAGATCCAACATGCATTTTTAATATTTTTATATAATTCATGTATTTTTATGTATCTATATATTTCTAAAATGCTTGACGTATCAAATATACTTTTAGAGAAATTCATGCATGTTGGGTCTAGGGCTGAATAAAGATAAATGTACATGTGAACTTGATTTGCCTAACTTTAGTTCTTACTTCTACATTTTACATGCCAAGGACTGCTGAAAAGTTCCTGGCTTTGGATAAAAGAAAATACAGGAGGATCAGTTAATTACGATTTTATTCAACATTTTTTTCTTTTCAGAGACACACACCTATTGCAGCGGTCCTTCAGTTTTCTAATCGGTGTAAAAGAATTCGAAAGGTTGGGCCTCCAATCAGGCCTTTTGCTATACCTTTAAAGCCAAGAAGCTTTCAGTAACCCCTTGTATATATATTCATTCTTTTATCCTTTTACTTGCTTCATACATACATTTATGGCTGTATATGTATATACATACATACATACATACATACATACTCCCTTGGCAAACAGGACACAGTCGTGTGTCGATAAGCCAGCTGGAGGAGATGTCCTCCTGGGGCTAAAAGCAACAGTAACATCCACCCCTAGGGGTCAGCCACACTTAAGCGGCAATATACTACACTTTATCGTGCAGTTACTGTTAATACTTCATTTAGAGAATTAACATTGCTTATATATATATATATAAACAAATAGTAAATGAGTATATGCATATATACGTACAGGTATGTGCATACCGACATCCACCTGTATGTATAGGTGCATATCTAGGTACAGGACATTGCAAACAAAACAGAGATGAGAAAACACACAAGCCACATAGAGAACATTCTACTTCATCAGCTACCTCCGTTTTAACACCGGCGTTTCGAAGAACTAGGCAGGACGCATCATACATCCATACACATATGTATATCTTTGCGTGTGCTTGTGTGTGTGTGCGTGTGTGTGTGTACGTGCGGGCGTGTGTGTCTGATTGTGTGTGTGTATGTACGTGTGTGTAGTATAGACCTTGTGTCGAAAGAAGAGTGATATACGTTTGGCAGCTGATATTCGGAATACACATATGTTACGCTGGATTTTAAATTTCTAATGTTATAGCGTCTCTATTCTGAGTTGTCTCCCCATCCTTGAAAAGTGAAAAGTGTTTGTGTTGTGGATACATAGTTTGTGGGTATTAGTTATTTTTGTTTGTTTTTCTTCATAGGTAATCTAGTTAGACTTTGATAAAGTTTAGATATTGAGTGCCTAGTTTTGGGAGGTTCTATGGCACACACACACACACACACACACACACACACACACACACACACACATACACACACACACACGCACGCACACACACACACACACACACACACACAAACACATATATATATATGTGTGTGTGTGTGTGTGAGAGTGAGAGAGAGAATGAAAGAAAGAGAGACATGTCAGCTGTTACGTGAAAATGATAAGAATCCAAATATTCCTAATATACTTGTATCTGGGATTTCGACATATTATAAGTGCCTGTCGAGGGTCGCCATGGATACGAAAGATATTTTTTAAAAATAAGTCATAGGGCCGATTTGTCACACTAAACACCCTTCAAGGCGCAACCATGAAATTTCTGAAAGGAGTCACAGCCTGATTGTAGTAAAACTGCATGGAAGACAAGAAAAGAAGAGACAAATAACTGTCAAACTGCAAATTGCAGACAATGAAAATTGAGAAATCCACAGTTTAGAATCAACACTCCGAATGACTAACGTGTATGGAAAAGGATGGGGAAGAGACAGATATTACAGAAGACATGATACAGATTGAGGACATGAATCAGATTTTCATGAAGAAATCTGTGGTAACAGCACATTCAACAATTTTCCATTCTATAAATGATCAAAGGTATCTTTAATATAATAGAGAAGCGTCAAAAAATTTACTTCAAAATTAAAGGCATACAAACTCTATTTATAAATTTGAGTAAAGAAAGCTATTTCTAGATAAAACAAGCTAAGTCACCTCAGGATATCAATGATGTTAAGACTATCTCTAAAACAAATTATGAAGCAATCATCACACACAAAAATAAGCATGCAAAAGCAAGCACACAAAAACCCACACATACAGAATCTCCTCAAAACTCATTTACATATTTTGAACAACAACCAATCAACCGTTTAATGACTTTCTCAGACTGAAGTGAATGAATTACTGAAATTAATAAACACTCGGATATTTCTGGGCACTTGTGTTAACAGAACAGCCATTTTTCATACTTTAACAAACCACCGACATTTCTGTATAAGCACTGAAATCAATTAACAGCCGGTGCTTTTGGACAAAGCTGTCACTCAAACTGATTAGAAAACAACCTTCTCCAAAACACAATATTTGTTTAAATATTCGATACACACATTCGCGCGCGCGCCCCTGCATACATGTGTATGTATGTATATACACATGTGTATATACGTACATACAGTATATATGCAACACACGTTATAGGTCGTCGGACTTAAGTGGCCACAATCAAAAGTCACTTATTCTTAAACACTCACACAAGCAAATAAATGCAAAGATGTTTGAATTCCTGATATTTTTCAACAAAAGAGCTGATATCTCTCACACATATATAAATCAAAACCGTTGTATACGATAATCAAGTATGTTTGAAAAATCCCATGCGGAATGAGAAGTGATAAGTAATAAAAAGTATTTCAACAAATTCTGACTACTTCCTTCTATTATTGATACGAAAATATCTGTACACTGTTGCAGACACTCTGTACATATCTATCTATCTATCTATCTATCTATCTATCTATCTATCTATCTATCTATCTATCTATCTATCTTTTAACGATGCGTACTGCCTTAATTCTTCGAAACGCCGGTGTTTTAATGGCGGCAGCTGATGAAGGAGATGTTTCTATGTGGTCTGCTTGTTTGTTGTACCTTGTTTACCATTTTGTCCATGTTCTTTTGCCACGTCATGTACCCAGTTATGATATGTACATGTAGATGAAGGTATGTACATACATGTACATATATATGCATATACTCATATATTGTTTGTATCAAAACAAATATATATGGGTGTCTTTGTATATACACATTTAGAAACCATATGTATATATGTATGTGTGTGTGTGTTCATGTGTGTATACATACATATATATATATATATATATATATATATTACAAATTGGTAAAAATTGTTAATTGTTAATTGATTTATTAATTAATAAATTGATAATCCTTTACCCTTTTAATTTGTAATAATTATTCACTCCCTGGTAGTATACGCAGATTCTCTGCGATATCACTTGTCGCGCACATGGTAATTTCTTGAGGGAAGGACAGTTAGACTGGCTGACCGAGGTGGATTCGGTTATGCTTTCAGACCCGTGTCGGTGTGGAATGTTACTAGTCCATGCTTACACGGTTTGCTAGCATAGTCAAATTTACTACTGGAATACAGTACTGATGAAGGAAATTGATTATTATCAATCATGATCTAGAAACGCGTCTACTGTTAAACATCGGAATTGGTTAGTTTTCATTGTTTTTTCTTCTTGTTTTGCCTTTGTGAGTTACAAGTGATGCTATCTGTGGGATTCTCAGCTTTTTTAGCTGCTATTTCTGAACTTCGGTATATGGTGAAGCAAATATTTGCTGATCCCTTAATTATATTTATATATATATATATATATATATATATATATATATATATATACACACACATATATACATATGTAGTTTGTTTCGAATTTGTGTGAATGTGTATAGAATAATATATCAGTTGAATAAAGTTAAAACAGTCTGGCATTCACGTTTTCTTTTATTACGGTATTTTACCGCTTTCATACATAGTGTACTCAACAGATTTCAAACGTGTTTAAGTTCTTGACAACTTCAGTACCTCTCAGAACCAGCTGAATTTTAAAAATACCTTTTTGATCAATCCGCATGCTCTTAAACATCATGGTTTGCTAGGCGCACCGATATTCTGTAACTTGTTTATATTTATTTTATCTACATCATTAACTGGTTGTTATTTTATTGCTGTCATTTCCGTTCAGAACAAGTTTGAACATTTTATTAAACGGTTTTTCTTGTATCTTTTTTCCAAGCTCACTTGTGTCATGTAGATTATGGAAAGGAAAAACAAGAAACATTTCTGTTTGTGTTCGCTCAATGGAATTTGGAGAACATTAGTGTTCCGGATTTGTTGTCTGTGGACTTGTGAGAGTTCCGATAATGCATTACGTGTCTCGCCTATATATAATTCCCCGAAAATCGGGCATTTAATGCAGTAGATCAAATTTCTGCTTTTGCAGCATATATGTACATTTGCGAAAATCTGTCAATATTTTGTTCTAAAGGATCTACCCATAATCATGAATTGACACATTCCACGTCTGTTATCATTACACTTGGATACTGTGACTCTACTCCATATTGTTTTCTCCCGCCATTCTTTTCCAATTCCATTTTTCCCACACTCCACCTTCACTGTTTTCTATCCGTCTCTCTCTCCTCCTCTTTCTCTGTTTCTCTCTCTCTCCTGGCTCACACGTGACCATCGTCCATCTTTTTTCCCTGTACGGACGTTCAAAAGACTGGACGTTTTTTCTCTCTCTTCTATTTTTTTCTCTTTTCAAAGAAAATATTTCTCCCAGCGTTCACTATTTTCCTCTTGTTCTGGTATAAATCCCTCCATGTTTGTTTTCGTTCGGTTTCCTTGTATGTCTCAATGCCATAATACAATTTTACTGGTTTCACTATAATCAGCCACAACTCTTTAAATGAACGCATGGCAATCATTTGTAATATTGTTCTTGAACATGCTGCCGTTGCTGATTAAACTGCACTAATTGTCTTGAATTTAGAATACAGAATTTTTGGCATCCTTGTTCTTTTTCCCCTCTGTTGCTGCCCCCCATTTGTGTCTATTCGTTTCACTGTCCCTGTCCCTCTCACACCATAACACCTATTTTCCGTCTCAAATTTAGCCCTCACCATGCTCATTCCACCGTATATTATGTGGGTAACAGTACCCTGTTTTCTGCAGTTCTTCGTGTACGTTGTTTCATCCTTTTGAATTGTATTATCCGGTACATTTTTGCCATCTTTCGGATATTTTACAAATTTCTCTCAACCTTTTACCAATTGTGTGAAGTTTTTATCAAATTCTTATTAGTTTTCTCTCATTAGAGATTTCATTTATTTTCTGTGCGTTTTGAATTTTTGTACAAATCTTACCTCATTGTTTCTCAATCGCATAACGTTTACCCACCCCTATTTGCTTTCGCTTAAGCTGTACGCACAACAACACCGTCCATCTTGCTCTTATCATCCCATGTGCTTTCTCAAGTGCTTTATACTCACGCATTCACAATTTCTACCACCTCTCCCAGTGCACTTTTTCACATAAACTTACGTAATAATCATACATTTAGGGACACTGTAACCGTCACCGCCACGCTTTCTTTCTTTCTTTCTTTCTTTCTTTCTTTTCTCCTGATGAAAGCATAAAGTTAGAAGCATTAAAGCACTGTCTTTATAGAAACGTTATTTTACTACGATATTAATCAGGCCTCTTAGTACTTCTTGGGTTCTATTTTATGTATATTGTATCTACAATATACGTACATACATACATATATATATACTATATATATCTATATTTATATATATATACTATATATCTATCTATCTATCTCTCTCTCTCTCTCTGTATATATATATATATATATATATATATATATATATATATACATAGACATATACGAACATAAATTCATAAATACAGATAAACGCAGAAACATATATCATACATGCATACATATAAACACGCGCATAAACACACACACACATATATATATACACACACACATGCCCATCGTTCTCTAGTTATTTATTGCGTGAATGCATGAATCGATTTCTCACTCTCGCTATATTTATGAAGTCATTTTAATGATAGAAATCATGTAACATTTTTTTTAGTTACGTTTTATATATACGTAACTCCAAAGAAAAATACCAGGAATTAAATCGCTTAAGCAAAACGTAAAAACAAAATATAATATAACACCAATTGTTATTTTGCTTTTTCTTTCGGATAATCATATCCGAAAATAAAGTTTTCAAAATCATCTTGTATATATATATATATATATATATATATATATATATATATAAATATATATATATATATATATATATATATATATATATATATATATATATGTATATATATATATATATATATGTATATATATATATATATATATATATATATATATATATATATATATATATATATATATATATATATATATATGTATATGTATGTATGTATGTATATATAGGCTTCTTAAAAAACTGCACACAGGAAATTAAGATATAACGAATGTAAGTAAATAAGTTTTCTATTATCACACCGCGAGCAATTTTGATGTTACTCGCTTGTACTAGACCATTATTGTTTTCTTTCTTCTAATTACTTTTCATTGTCTGAAGTTTTACCGTTGCGGCAATGAATTTTGTCTATCATGCACACATACACTCTAACACACATATGTTCTCACACTCACATACACAAACATTGAAATATAGATTGCAAAGGAAAGCGGAAAAAAAGAAATGGTGTAGAATATATTGCTTATTTAAGCTACTATTTTTCAAGTCACTCAATTTTCTGCCGACTACTTTTTCACTTTTCCAAACTTATTATGTATACAATTGGTGGAGCCATTCTACTGTGTGGGTATCATTTTGGGTGGAGAGATTCTAAATACGATTTAGTAAGGTTAATGTCGATTTCATTGGTTTTATGCAGTTGCTTATTATACTGTATAACACAATATATATATATATATATATATATATATATATATATATATATATATATATATATATATATATATATATATATATATATATATATATATGTGTGTGTGTGTGTGTGTATATATTTGTCTCTATCTAGAAATAAAAGGAAATGGTAATTATTTCCTTCACGTTTTACTTTTGTGACCTAAACATCAATGTTTTGAAATTGACATAGTTTCCATTACATTTCAGACAGATTCACCACTCAGTTGCTGAAGCAGAATTATCGTTATAGCGAATATGCTGTTCAATATCACAGACTTGCTCGTCAGTTGCTTGATCTTAACCACTTGAGCATGTCCCTTAGTTGTTGACAATATGTGCAGCTCTGATCATAAACAGAAGCAGTAAGGGAGTATCATAGCATGTGTTGAGAGGAATTCTTTGGTGTTTGAATGAATGTAACAAAAGCAAAGTCTGAAGGAAATATTAACCATTTTTTAAATAATTCCTAGGAGTAAGCAAATAGGAAATAACAGTTGCGACCTAAGGAAAAAAGTCGTGTTACACAATATTCTTTATCAATTTTGTTTAATTTCGATTTTACTTCCTGACTTCATTACTACACCCAGTGTTTGTTAATTGATGCCTAATGTATTATTGCCGCGTTTAGGTTTCACTAAATTGATATTTCGTAATGTCTGTATTGGCTGTCTGGTATTATTTTCGTATGTGGAGGCGCAATGGCCCAGCGGTTAGGGCAGCAGAATCGCGGTCTTATGATCGCGGTTTCGATTCCCAGACTGGGTGTTGTGAGTGTTTATTGAGCGAAAACACCTAAGGCTCCACGAGGCTCCGGCGAACCCTATTGTACTCTTTCACCACAACTTTCTCTCACTCTTTCTTCCTGTTTCTGTTGTGCCTGTAATTCAAAGGGTCAGCCTTGTCACACTGTGTCACGCTGAATGTCCCCGAGAACTACGTTAAGGGTACACGTGTCTGTGGGGTGCTCAGCCACTTGCACGTTAATTTCATGAGCAGGCTGTTCCGTTCATCGGATCAACTGAAATCGTCGACGTCGTAAGCGACGGAGTGCCAAGAACGGTATTATTTTCGTAACGTCATATTCCTTAGCAACGGTCTTCACTGGATAGATCGTTGGTCAATTTGTTATCTTTTGTCTATCAAATATTTGTCCCCTTTACTGCTATTATTTCAAGACCTTTTGTACAACTGCTACATCACTAGATATATATTCTATTTGCAATTTGTTAGAGACTAAAAGTATTTAGTTGTAAGTGACACTGTACCATTGTGTTTCATTTACGGATTAATCATGTTTGTTGTATACTTATGATATATATATATATATATATATATATATATATATATATATATATATATCTTTTACTTGTTTCAGTCATCCTTTTATTAGTAAAGCTGCTACACCCGTCTGATTTAAGAGACGGTTGTTTCTGTATGCAACCCTTAGTTAAGTTTGAAAAAACTTGGAAGATTGGTAGGGATGATGTATGTTAATTTTTCTGCAATCTGATGTTTTCTCCAATAACACAGACAAGAGGCTCGGAATGATAGTGTAAAAGATATATTAGGAAAGGTGGTAGGAATTATGGTAGAGACACTATAGAAAGTATGTGGAAGCGAAACACATGCAGGAACATATGGAATACATTTAGTTTGAGTCGCGTAAATTTAGGAAGTTTAAGGAGCAGGACTTCTAAAAGACACATACTTTACATCATAACCTTATAGATGGAAGGCCAAAGCTTTGAAAGGCGCACAGCATCATCTATAATAACAAATACGAAATTCTGTCTGTCCGCATCTCTGTATCTCAGTCAACATTTCTTCCGCATAGAGACGTATTATACATTTTAGAATCAGGATAGTCCCAGAATTGAAAATATGCCCTTCTTTTTGTTTTTGAACACCCAGCATTAGAATCTGTTTTAAAAGCATTTTGGTTGCTATGTCTTATAGGTAAAGCTATTATTGGTTCGAAATATTTATGAGCGTGACTGTGCACAATACGAGATGTTTGAACAGAAACATAGTATCTTTTTGTCTATGAAGATGAAAAATTATCCAGGAATGAGATATTTACTTGTTCCAACAATGATCATATCATTTATTAACCTGTTCAGAGAAAGATATTCCAAAATTGTCACTTTTAGCGTCAATTTAGTTATAAATAACCCACAGGCGATCGTATAATGAGAATCGTATTTGCTTATCATTTCCCAACGTTAATATATTAATGACTACTAGTCCTAGAATAACCAATAAAGAAATCTACATTTCCAGCCTGTGTTCTACTCTAATACCCATAACTAACAATCTTCTTTTCTTGATCCAGAGTATTAATTTCGTAGCTGTGAGAACATCGAGAAGGCAGTAATTCGCTAGCACTCTGCAAAGAATGGATGTGAATAAGTTGTGTCAAGTTAACTACTGAGATAGAAATTAGATCGTTAATGAAAATAATGATTTAAATCAATTTCCCATTTATATGTATGAAATCACGGTGTGTACTCTGCTAGCCATCAAAACACTCACAGCGTTTTACATCGAAGTGCAAGCAACTCATTTGTTTTCTTCAGTTAAAACTAATTTTAACATCGAACCTGTGCAGCTAATGCACAGACATAAAATCGTATAGTTATTAATCTCAAATGCAAGCCGCAGTTAACAAATTGATACCGTTTCATCCTACCAGTTATATGTGCAACGTCTTGTATCTCGCTAGCGTCTCTAATGTGTTTCTGTCTTGCACGCCTTCGTGGTATGTCCGAAATTATCGAGACTATTAGCTTTTGTCGAGCAACTGTTGTCAACAATGAGAAGAGTACAGCTATCGGTTGAGTCTATTATCAAGATTGTGCCACCTCCTTCCCTTATTTTTTCTGCGTAGTAGCCATACTGAAAGAAACAGTATGGAAGACGCGTGTAAGAGGTATAGTGACAGGTGCCTTCGTCTCCGGCCAGGGGTTGGTTAACTTCTCTAGTTACCACCGCGATAGCAAGATCAAGCTGGAGAAGAGATACCTGTCGCAGGATATGTTTGCGAAAAGATGGAAGCAAGTAGTGAACAAACTGCGTGTGACTGGAACCCGGTAAGTGGGGCCAGAAGGAAAAGTAAAGGTTCGAACCTGGCGGTTGGATGCCTTCCATTCAGTCACACATCTCAAAATTTGCAATGATCATCAAGCTTATATTGAAATTTTTAAAAGGGTGGGGGAAGATATAATTTTTAACTCCATGACATATTTTATTATTAGAAATCATTTCATTCGTAATAAGCAACTTCTTCACCCTCTATGTTTCTCTGTCCTTGTTTGTCCCATCTATGTACGGCTTCCACAGCAAATTTATGAAATATGAAATAAAGAAGTTTGCTTCGACAATTATCCTCCGCTATAGCCTACGGCCGACTACAGTCTTGTGGGTGGATTTGGGAGACGGAGATTGAAACAAGCCTGTCGTAAATATATATGTATACATATACATATACATATACATACATACATGTATATATATATATATATATATATATATATATATATATATATATATATATATATATATATATATATATATATATATATATATATATATATATATATAAAAACAAAAGTAAATGAGTATATGCATATATACGTACAGGTATGTGCATACCGACATCCACCTGTATGTATAGGTGCATATCTGGGTACAGGACATTGCACACAAACGTAGACGAGAACACACGAGCCACATAGAGAACATTCTACTTCTTCAGCTACCCACGTTTTAACACCGGCATATATATATATAATAATATGCATAACAACAAAAGAATGAGACCTCGATATTAGTAGACAGCTGTTTATTGTTTGCTCTAGAATTTATATCGTTTATATATATATATATATATATATATATATATATATATATATATATATATATATATATATATATATATATATATATATATATATATATATGTATATATACACATACATATATGTGTGTGTGTCGGTGTGGGAGTGTGTGTGTGTATATATATAAATATATATGTGTTCATATATACAGATGTGTATATGTGTGTGTTCGTGAACGCTCGTGTGTATGTATGTGTGTGTGTATATACATTTTAGGGTGGTGCATAATTATAAAGATAAGTCAACCATTAACAATGGAATTGGGGCAAAACATAAATATAAATATATATGTATATGTGCGTGTGTCTATGAGTGTGTGTCTGTGTGTATGTGTGTGTGTGTGTGTTTGTGTGTATGTGTGTGTGTGTGTGTGTGTGTGTGTGTGTGTGTGTGTGTGTGTGTGTGTGTGTGTGTTTAAGAAAAACGTGCAAATACGAAGAATACATTCTGTTACACTACTAACAGAATACTTAAAATATACATCCTCATATTATAACTTGCAAGTTACAGGGAGTGAAAATTATGAACAATTTTTGTAATACAATTTAAAATAGATTTCATTTTACTTAAGTTTAGAAGGCCCTTGGGGAAAAAATTAACACTACTAATATTCATTGAAACAAAAATAAGGCAAGCGGTTATTTAAAAACACATACAAAAAAAAAAAAGCCTTATCGCATTTTTATAAAACTGCCTACATTAAAACATTTGTGTCAGCAAGTGAGACCGCAAAGAAGAGAGACATTTTGTATATTAAATAATATTCATAATTGCCAACACATGAAACATAAAAGACGTTTGCTAAATGGTTTACAGAAGTTTGCGCTTTCCGGTATAGAAATCAAATTTCTCTTTAATAATATGCATATGCTATTAGTAAACCTTTCAAAGATAGGAGTCTATTTAGGTCTTTCGAGAATTTCCCTTTGTTTCTTCTTCAAACCCAACACAGTTTAACGGACCATAAATATTAAAAAGATACTTTTATATCTTCAAACACGCGTAAACTCAAACATATATATATATACACATATTGTAATATTTGCTTTTAATAGT
Source organism: Octopus bimaculoides (assembly GCF_046866305.1). Lineage (NCBI taxonomy): Eukaryota > Metazoa > Mollusca > Cephalopoda > Octopoda > Octopodidae > Octopus > Octopus bimaculoides. The sequence goes on from NC_142942.1 coordinate 38,251,014, forward strand.
ACTTACCAAAAGTGTATATATAGGTGCAGGAGTGGCTGTGTGGTAAGTAGCTTGCCTACCAACCACATGGTTCCGGGTTCAGTCCCATTGCGTGGCACCTTGGGCAAGTGTCTTCTACTATAGCCTCGGGCCGGCCAAAGCCTTGCGAGTGGATTTGGTAGACGGAAACTGAAAGAAACCCGTCGTATATATGAATATATATGTGTGTGTTTGTGTGTCTGTGTTTGCCCCCCTCTCCCAACCATCGCTTGACAACCGATGCTGGTGTGTTTACGTCTCCGTAACATAGTGGTTCGGCAAAAAGAGACCGATAGAATAAGTACTAGGCTTACAAACAATAAGTCCTGGAGTCGATTTGCTCGACTAAAGGCGAGTCAAATGCCTGAAACAAGTAAAAGAGTAAAAGAGTATATGTGCATGTAGATGTACATATATATACATACATACAATGTATAAGTACATGTATTACACACATACAGGTATATATTTATATATATAGAGATATATGCATATATATATACATGTATATATACGTATACACACACACACACACACACACACACACACATGTACGTAACTAAAGAGCACAAATTAGCACCAGTTTTGCTAGAAATAAGAGTCAAAATAACTCTATAGTCACAAAAGCACTATCTTAATGAGTTGACACCGATGGCGCAGTGAGAGCCACTGAAGACTGTTAAGACTGTTAACACTGAAGACTGTTAAGCATCAAAATGCGAAATCATCGGTGAGCTGGCTTTATCTGTGACCGTAGGGAGATTGCCTCCCTTGTCAGTTCATTTAGATAGTACTTCTGCGGCTACTGAAATCTCTTGACTCTTATTTCAGGCCATGCTAGTGCTGATTAGTGTCCTTTTTCACTTTAGTGACGTATATATATAATTCTGCCTTTAGGTTGTAAAATTGCGAATTAGCCATCGATATTATATATATATATATATATATATATATATTGTTGTACTTGGGGATGGTCATATTGCCAGTTTAGCCAATAAAAACACACGCACTGTATATTTGGTGTTAATTTGCTTCAGCTTTATATTACATTAATCTTAATCTTATTTCGGCCAGAGTTCTTTCGTCACACTTCTGTGACCTCATCAGTGGTCCTTTGTTTCCTTCCTTCTTATGTGTGTCTCACCTTGCTAACTATCAGGCATTTTGTATTTTGTATTTATTGGCTAAACTGGCAATATGACCATCCCCAAGTACAACAACATCCGTTTCAACACACGATTTCACATAAAAAATCTTGCAAAACAAATATATATATATATATATATATATATATATATATATATATAAATGTATATATATATATATATATATATATATATATATATATATATATATATATATATATATATATATATATATATATATGTATGTATGTATGTATGTATGTATGTATGTATATATGCATGTATGTACATATGTTCAAATGTGTGTGAGTGTGTAGGGAATATATTACAGATCCGTTATGAAGGATCGAGAGTAGAGTTTTCACGTACGTTTCCTGTTTTCTCTAATTGTGCATTTGCAATCCATTTCTTGAACCTGCCAGAAATTAACTATTGTCTAAAATGATTCTAACTAACCATGGCTCATACTCAAACATTGTGATCTGATCCAGGTTCAAAACAAGACAATAGAAAGTTTAACCTGTCTGGGCAGCATCACCAGTATGAATGGCAATATTCAGATTAACGTCAACCATTGAATTGGGCAAAACCGCATCCATATTCCAACAAAGTGAACTATTATTCAACATTTCTAATGAAATATATACCTACTGATTTCACAAGCAAAAATTATCAGTGGTTTCAGAGTTTAGGCCTGCTTGAGTTAACCGGACTGATGAAAACGAGCGAGAACGCCCCTGTGTGTATGTGTGTATGTGTGTGTGTGTGTGCGTGCGTGCATGAATATGTGTGTACATATATATATATATATATATATATATATATATGTGCGTGCAGGCGCATGTGAAGGTAAGGTCCAAGGATTGATGTGTAGGGAGTTAAAAAGCATCGAGCAGTACGTAGGCGGTATAAAAAACAACTTCCAGGGACAATAGTGGTTTATTGGCGTAAAAGGTTGTACATTTTTTCCATATCGAAGCTCGATAAGCTGAAAAAAAGTTATTTTATAGTTCATAGTTAGCGGCTGGGGTTGCTGTGTATGAGAATAAAAATCCCAAATTAGGGAATTGAGTAGATAAAATCCAGGATACATATGTTTCATAACTAGGAGAACCTCGGTAGTAGTAATTACACAAATGAGGGTAGTCCGCGCGCTACTCATCGAGTCAAATATAGCTTAATTAAATGAAGTTTACATTGTTGTCAAGAGATCCCATATTGACTCGCAAGAGATTCGATATATATACATATATGTATGTCTCTTTATTTGAGATATGTATTTTATATATATTGTATAAACATATACTATGTTTTATATGTACCAAACATATGTATGTAATATATGTATATACATATATAGGTATATATTTGTATATATACATGCACACACACACACACACACATATCAAGTATGTGTGTATATAGAGAGCTTAATACGTATTGCAGCCAACTGTTGCTTTCATTCTCTTCTTATCAATCTGTCTTCTGTGCACTGCGTGCAGCCTCATGAACACCTCATCCTTCCACTCTCTTTCGTTTTATTTGTTCCTCTTTCACTCCGCGTTTGTCATTTAACAGCCTTCTATTTCCACGCCATATTCTCAGCATAATGATAAAGGAAATACCACAAAGTTTATTATATTATGATCTATATTTAAATGTCCATTTAAAATGGTGTGGTTTGCTTGAGAAAAATTCAGAATTCATCTGTTACGAATTACAGTTATTTTGTCGCGTCGCCTTCTCCCGTCACCGACCAATTGCTAGTGACTGTTTAGATTCAGAATTGGTAGCAAATGTTTCTAAACATTTACTTCTGGCTGAAAACAGAGAAGGAGAAGGGGTTATGTCACGCAAAGGATGAAAAATTACTGTATATATGACAGGAATATGTTAGATATCATTCCTAAAACCGTATGAAAAGTACACGTGCGTACGACACCGTTTTTTTTACTTTAATCAGACTTTGGGCGTTGGTCAGTCATGGGATTCGGTTATGCGGTACAATGTTTCTCCTGAACGACCGATATCAGTGTCACCTTATCGCACCAATTTGAATAATCTTACTCAAAGTGAAATATTTAAGTTTTTACCGATTTCGTCGAGCCTTGTGATGAAGGCATCTCTTTGTTTTTTTTTATATACTTTGCTTTTATACACAATTTTCAAAAGCTTAATCTTAATTTGCAATAAGTACACTCAAACTACAATTTTCTATCAACTATAACCTACATTATATAACTATACCGATGTATGCCGCTGCAGAGGATGGAAAAATGAATTTTATCAATCTAAAATAGATATATTTAACTAGATCTGACCACTTCCCGAATACTCTTCCTCTAATATGCGTTGAGGAACAATATAGATGAAGAATGAATATAATCTTCTCATAAGCTGTTTCCAATATAGGCAAAAAGCTTGAGATTTAAGGCAGGGCATTAGTGGATACTTTCGCCTTCAGTGTTTGAATGAAGAGCCATGAAAGGATGAAAGGCAAAATTCTCTTTGGTGGGATTTGACTACGAACCTGAAGAGACGGAACAGATACCGCAATACATTTTGTCCGACTAGCTAACTATACTAACTGCTCGTAGCACTAATCCTTATACAATACAAATAATAGAGTAATACAAATAATAATTTTGAATCATAGTCTCATGTTTTACATTGAACAGTATAGAAAACATTAGAATATATGAACATGGTATATCATCTTTTATCATTTATCTTTTACTTGTTTCAGTCATTTGACTGCAGTTATGGTTTTTTTAAAGCCTAGTACTTATTCTGTCAGTCCGTTTTGCCGAGTCGCAAAGTTACGGGGAGGTAAACACCTCAAGATCGGTTGTCAACCGATGGTGGTGGGGAAAGTACAAACACAAGTACAAACCCACACATCTACATACATACACACACTCACACGACGGGCTTCTTTCAGTTTCCCTGTAACAAATGAACTCACAAAACTTTGGTTAGCCCGAGACTATAGTAGAAGACAGCCGGTCAAGGCGCCACGCAGTGGGACTGAACCCGGAACCATGTGGTCGAGAAGCAAGCTTCTTACCACACAGCCACATATTTGCCTATAATATATGTATAATACAAAATATATCCTATTCCTGATAGGAAATCTCATTGAAAATCACAGAAATTAAATCTACAAAAAGGTTCTCAAGAAAACTACAATTAGCATCTACCTACGTGTGTTTCCTTTGTATCAAGTGAAGCATCAGTTGTTTGAATAAACTTCCTCTGTAGAAAATTTGCAAAGCTACTGAATGGAACCAGCTGATTGGAAGGAAATATCCGTTTCCTTTAACTTTACCTGTACATACTTAGTTTATAAATTATTTGGCAAAATTTCAATCTAAAGTCTGTCCACGCATTGATACAATTACACATAGCTTGTGTTTCTACAAATGAATGAAGAAAAAGCAAACGAAACAAAGATATAGACTACGTTAACTAGATTAAGATATTTATCTAAGATCTACATTGAAAGCGATGCGACAAAAAGATTTTCAAAATAAAAAAATGTTTAAAATACAATACAAAACAACAATCGAAAAATTCATGTTTTATTTAGGATAATAAATAAATAAACGTAAGTTATTCGAAATATTTGAAAAATATAAAGAGAAGGAAATGTGACATGACAGGTGAACAACGCGTGAACGTTTTATGTATATATTTATATATATATATATATATATGAAACATACTACACACACACACACTCTCTCTCTCATACACACACACATACGCACACACATGCGCGTATACATACTCATACATACATATAATTCGTTTCGGGAACTCGAACGACAAATAAACTGTAAGAAATAGTACGTAAATATTGGGTTGAAAAACCCTTTTGAATAGTTTATGTCGATTTTCTTCTATCCAAGAGGGTTTTCCAACTCAATATTTCTATGCTATTATTTATAGCTTTACGTTTTGCTTCACGATACAGTTAAAAAATAACAGTTTTGTTTTCTCGACTGTTTATAAACTCTTATGGTATCAAGAATATATGTATATAATTCTTTGTCTTGTTTGATAAGGAGTTTTCACTCGAAACGTCAGTTTCACTTTTGGTGTATTAATCTTCACTATACTTATTTATTGCCTTTTAATTTTTTATTTTTACCTCTTTTCAGGTGCTTACTTTTGCTTATCTGACTTCGCATCGTATTCTTTTGTTCGTCTGTTTCTACTTTGCTTCAAATTGTACTTGTGTTATCTGAGTGCTTTCTACATCAGTCTGCCTATCTATCTATCTATCTATCTATCTATCTATCTATCTATCTATCTATCTATCTATCTATCTATCTATCTAGCTGTGTATATGTATATGTATATATATATATATATATATATATATATATATATATATATATATATATATATATATATATATATATATATATATATAGTTTTAGGGAAAATAACCAAGTTTCAAGAACTCATCGAAACTTGGTTATTTTCCCTAAAACTATATATTTTATATATATTTATCTATAAAGCTCAATTTAATTTTAATTTTTTATAAATTGATTTTAATTGAGTTTTTACCTGTAATTTTGGATTTTGTCCCTAATATTATTATTATTATTATTATTATTATTATTATATATATATATATATATATATATATATATATATATATATATATATATATATATATATATATATATATATATATGAGAGAATTATATATTGATTATACGACATGTGAAATGACTTATAAATATGTAATTAGAATGTTTATCGACGTTTCGAGAGGCAATATATTTTAGAAATAAAAATATGTAGCTGTTTATATATAAACACACCCATATACGAACAGATACACATAACCTCACGTACACACGCATATATATATATATATATATATATATATATATATATATATATATATATATATATATATATATATATATATATATATGTATATAGGTATGTATATATATATATATATATATATATCTATATACTATAATGGAGAAAGCTGGTTATTAATTAGGTTTGTAACAGTTACTAAAATCACTAAAAGAAAGCAATTATTAAAGGGTTGACCGTCTGGAAATATTTTTATAAATTCACGTTCTACGAAATTTCCTATAATTTTGATTTCTCATTTTTTATTGATTTTTTTAAACTCCAATTTCTCGCAAATTTAAATGTTCACTGCATTCACTCCGTCCAATTATTCACAGACTTAAATATTCGTTGCATTCACTGCGGAGTATTCCATTCCCATTTGCAAGGTCTCTCACTTTCTCTTTTAAGTTATTTGAAAGTCGATTGTAATGTATACGTAATGTAAAAACATTATTTATTGAAAGAAAATTTTAAAAAATACTCATAATTTTTGAACGCAGGATAACTGTGAGAAGAGCCTAGAAAGTTGGGTAATTACTATTAGAAGACGTGGAGAAAAGAAAGTTACCGACAAGTACTCAAAACCTGCTCCTTATTCACAATTTCCAAGCATTCTATAATACTAAGTCAATATATACGCAAATAAAGGCGGCGAGCCGGGCGAAATGCTTTGGAATATTTCGTCTGTCTTTACGTTCTGAGTTCAAATTCCGCCAAGGTATACTTTGCCTTTCATCCCTTCGGGGTCGTTAAATTAAGTACAAGTTGTGTACTGGGATCGATCTCATCGACTGGCCTCCTTCCCCGAAATTTCGGGTCTTGTGTCTAGAGTAGGCACGAGCGACTTCAACAGTGACACACACACACACACAGACGAACACACGCGCGCACACACATAGTTATACATACACACAAATAAAAGGTTATCAATGTCTGCGTGCACATGGGCGTCTGTGTGTGTGTGTGTGTGTGTACTCACTGACAAAACTTCGTACTGCATCACTTTTGTGAAATTTTGCCACTGAACAGGTCACGGTTTCAAAGCAACAAAAATATATTGACGCAAACGAAATTTTAATATTGAATTGAAACCGGCAATACTTAAATACAGAGGTGCCCATCGGTACTACTTAAATGTAGATGTTACGTTTTATATGTACGCTGTATGGACGTGTAATGACGCCTTAGCTCTAACTAACCCTAAGACTAAACCTAAAAACTAACCCTCCCCTTCATATCGCTACGCAGATGCATAGGGACCTCTGTATTTAAGCGGGGACTCTGTATTTAAATAGTACGATGAAACTAACGGTTTTTGTGTGTTCTTGAATGGCTTACTAGTCGCGAGGTCGATCTGTTTAAAACTCTCTCCTAAACTGCTTTTCATTTCGACTTCTAATAACACATTGTGTTGTTTATACTTTGTTCAAAGCTAAGTCTAAGTTCCTTCATTATTTACGAAGGGGTGAATCTAAAAAGAATTAAAAAGTGTGTCATCAGCTGCGAAAGTGCGCATACAGCACTGGGGGACACCTTGTACATGCATACATACATTGTGTGTATATATATATATATATATATATATATATATATATATATATATATATATATATATATATATATAATAATAATATTAGGGACAAAATCCAAAATTACAGGTAAAAAACTCAATTAAAATCAATTTATAAAAAATTAAAATTAAATTGAGCCTTATAGATAAAGTATAACTATATATATATATATATATATATATATATATACACACACACACACACACACACATATATATACATATATATATATATATATATATATATATGTAGAGAGAGAGAGAGAGAGAGAGAGAGAGAGAGGAAAGAGAGTGATTTGAACAAAGTATATATATCATAAAGTGCTAGTTGAAGTCGAAATGAAAAAAAAAACACCTCAGGAGAGAGTTTTAAACAGATCGACCACGCGACTTACCATTACTCGATTTTGAGATAAGTTTGAAGAAGAAGAGACTGTTCAGAATGTTCAGTAAGTTCTGGAAGTCCACGAACATCGACGAACTCCACAAAGCAATAAATGGTACAAGAATCCTATTGTCAGAGGTCTAGACATAATGTATGACAAGTAAGTCTTATGATAGAAATTTCAAAATCAAGCGCTCATCGCATGTTGAAGCGATGTCATTAGAAAAGTTACATTACAACCATTGTTCGTATTCTCTATGAGGATGATCCAGACTGAAGACTGAAATTTTGTGAGTTTTGTAAGATCTGTAGAAATTGTACGTGCAGGCGCAATGGCCCAGTGGTTAGGGCAGCGGACTCGCGGTCATAGGACCGTGGTTTCGATTCCCAGACCGGGCGTTGTGAGCGTTTATTGAGCGAAAACACCTAAAGCACCACGAGGCTCCGGCAGGGGATGGTGGCGAACCCTGCTGTACTCTTTTACCATAACTTTCTCTCACATTTTCTTCCTGTTTCTGTTGTGCCTGTATTTCAAAGGGCCAGCCTTGTCACACTGTGTCACGCTGAATATTCCCGAGAACTACGTTAAGGGTACACGTGTCTGTGGAGTGCTCAGCGACTTGCACGTTAATTTCACGAGCAGGCTGTTCCATTGATCGGATCAACTGGAACCCTCGACGTCGTAAGCGACGGAGTGCCAACATACCAGAAATTGTACGTTTCCACAAAGTTTGTTTGGAGCGATGAGGCTACATTTAAATGAAATGGCACATCTAATAGTCATTGTTGCACCTACCGGAGACCTTAGAATCTTCATATTGCGTAGCAACATCATATTAATTTACCAGGATAGCATGATACAGCTAATCAAAGGGATTAATTGGACCATTCTATTTTGAGGGTAGGATGGCTGGTTTCATTTACTTGAATTTGCTGCATTCAAGAATACTTTGAGGATGTGCATTTTATTTCTAGTCAGATGGTGGATGCACGCACTGCTATAGTTACGTAAGAGGTTTTTACAAAATAGGTTAAACTGGACGAAGATATTCATTAAAATATTCTCCGCGTTCACGGATCTCACACCACTAGACATTTATTTTATAACGGTACTTAAAAGATAAAATTTACAATACATAGCTAGCAACAGTCGACGAACTGAAGGCAGCCTCTGAAAGATAATTGAGACGAGCTTTTGCTCAAATATTGGACGAAATATTTCCTGATGCTCACGATTACATCGCTTAGCGTCATCGGCTGTGTTTGATCCGGAACAGTCATCAGTGTGGAAAGAGTAGATTCTATTTAATTTCGTGAATAACGTAGGTTTTAATAAACACTGACTTCATAATCATTCAATGAGTGGATGCTAGTTTGGAATTGCTGAATATAATCTGTGTAATGATATGTGTATGTATATATTTGTGTCACTTCTCTCTCTCTCTCTCTCTCTCTCTCTCTCTCTCCTATCTCCCCCTCTCTCCCTTACTTCTCACCCCTCTCTTCCTCTCACTTTGTATATTTATAAATATATGTGTGTGTGTGTGTGTATGCATATGTGTGTTGGTGTATTTATGTAAACAGTTCAAACTTTCACTGTAAAGTACATTGAATTTAGAAATGATATGTGTTTATAAACATTATTTATTCATGAATGGTTTCAAACACAATTACACTCATGATTGAATATTTGTATTACTTCTTTTCTATGTATCATTTCATAAATATATATATATATGCAAACAAAATTACAAACAACATTTTTTAGCCCCAGACCAGAGACACCAGGACACAGGCTGGAATCTAGTAATCAGGAAAAATCGAAGATAATCAATCTCTCAACCAAACCTCTTTCAAGCATAAAAATAGACATCCTCTCAAAAGGGCTAAAATTCACCCCAACTCCACGCAGAGCCAACCAAAATGAAGTGAAGGACAGTATAACAAAATTCTGTAGAAAATTAAGACTCGCAGAAGCATTTACCAATCACAACACTGAAGATGACTCACTAGTCAAAAACAAAAGTGAGCACATCCCACACAAAGGTAGAAATAAAAATCTAGATGAATTCTGCAACCACATCGAGAACTTCCCTTACCACACCATGCATAAACAGAGAGTAAACTCAAACTTTAACACCACACAATGGAAGGAACTAATAGAACTCCAAAATGATGAAGATATTACGATTAAGGAAGCAGATAAAGGAAGTGCAGTTGTAATAATGGACACATTATACTATAGAAACCTAATAATATCCATGCTGGATGACAACCAACACTATAAAAAAGTCACAAACTACACCCCACAAAAAATAATGAAAACCCTGTCCTCACTAATTAAAACACATGGAAATGAACTGTCAACCAAGGAGATTGATTTTCTAACAAACTTCAAATGCAAGCCCAGCCTTTTCTATGGTCTGCCAAAAATACACAAAAGCCAGATCATAAATGAGACCATCAAAAAATCACAAAAGACATACATACATACACCAAACCCGGGGGATCTAAAACTGCGACCCATCATAGCTGGCCCAGCCTGTGAAACACACAGACTAAGTCTATTTATGGACATCCTCCTAAAACCCTTCCTTAAACACATAAATAGCTATATCAGAGATGACTTGGATATGGTAAATCACCTCCCAAAGAAAGTCAAGGAAGAAACAGTCATGGTCTCATTTGACGTGATTAATTTATACACCAGTATACCTCATAATTATGGACTTGAGGTAATTCAATTCTGGCTGGATCAATTCCCGAAAGAAATCCCAAACAGGATCAGTAAAGAATTCATTACTAAATCGGTTGAATTCATCTTACGAAACAATCACTTCATGTTTCACAATACTTTCTACCGACAAAAATCCGGAATTGCTATGGGCACTAGGGCAGCTCCAGTCATTGCGAACCTAACAGTGGGTTACTTGGAAATAATAATATACCAGGAATCTTTATCCACCTTTGGAAACACCCTTTCCCAATACATAAAAGAAAATTGGAAAAGGTTCCTGGACGACTGTTTCATACTCTGGAATGAAAACACAGATGAACTCTTGAAATTCAAAAGTCTATTGAACAGTGTCAACACAAACATACAGTTCACAATGGAGTACAACCAAAAGGAGCTCCCATTCTTGGATATACTAATTAAAAAAGTAAACCTAAAAATAGAAACGGACATATTTTACAAAACCACAGACGCCAAACAATATCTACTATTTGATTCATGCCACCCAAGACACACCAAGACAAACATCCCCTTCAACCTTGCAAGAAGGATATGCACAATAGTGTCAGAACAAAATACTAGAGACTACAGACTACAAGAACTCAAAAACACACTAATTGACAGACACTACCCAATTCAACTCATAGCGGATGGAATCAGACGTGCATCACAAATTAACATAGAAAACTTAAGAAAAGTTAAACACAGCAACACACATTCCCCGAAAATACTGCCGTACATATCCACATACAACCCCAGAAACAAAGAAGCCTTCACCATCATCACCCAAAACATACCAATGCTACATAAGGACCCCAAATTAAAGGAAATTATACACACACACAAAATCATCAAAAGCCACAAACAACCAAAATCACTGAAAAAGATCCTCACAAAGGCAAAATTATTTTCCGAAACAACAGATGCGAAAGTAAAAAAATGTGGTCGACCAAATTGTGCAACATGCCCAAACATTCTAGAAGGTTCAGAATTCCTCTTCAAAGAGGGACACAAATTCAAAGTTAAATCTAACTTTACTTGTGCCTCAGAAAATCTTATTTATGTAATAAGATGCTCGGGCTGCCACGAGAACTACATAGGGTCCACAGGATTATCGCTCAGACGTAGATGCACTCTGCACCGCCAGCAGATTGCATGCCCAGAATACCGAATGATATCTTTTAGTGATCATATTGAGAAATGCGCAAAACAAATGCTACCACAATTTATAATCTTTCCGTTCTATCAATGTGCCATTAAAACACCAACACAGATTAGATTAAATAAGGAAACCTTTTTCATTCAAAAATACAAACCCAAACTTAACCATTGCTAACACATTTAAATAAGGAAATTCATCGCCCCACTGAGAAAAAAGGAAAAAAATATAGAACAAAACCATGGTAAAGTAATCAAATTCTACCAGCTCCTAGATTTCGATTATCTCCCCTATACCGGAAGAAATCCCTAATTACCTCCCCCTATCTAGAACTCTTCTTTTTCAGACTGGAGCAAACACGTTACAATGAAGTAGAGAAATTTGAAAAGACAACACGAAACCGGTTATTTCTCAAAATAAAATGTTTATATACCAAAAAGATTTTATAACATATTTCTAACATTTTTCTGACATAATTTAAATATATACTTTAACCATGTAACACAAGCCTTCTGTAGTTTTTTCACTCTTATTATCTTTTATATATATATATATATATATATATATATATATATATATATATATATATATTTATATATATATATATATATATATATATATATATATATATATATATATAAATATATATATATATATATATATGCACACGCGTGTGCGTATGTATGCATGTATGTTCGTATGCGTGTGTGTACTATAATTTGTGTGAGTGCCAGTGTCCTATTTAGCCTATGAATACTTGCGCATGAATGATGTTATATACAGAGTTCTTCAACCATACACACCGTATATATATGTCTGTGTGTGTGTAGGCCGACGAGCTGGAAGAATCATTTACACGCCGTACAATGCTTAGCTACATTTCGTCCATCTTTACGTTCTGAGTTCAGATTCCACAGAGGCCGACTTTGCGTTTCCTCGCTCCGGGGTCGATAGAATAAGTGAGTGTCAAGTGGTGGGGTCAATGTAATCGACTTACCCACTCCCTTGAACCTGGTGTCTTGTGCTAAAATTTGAAAATCAATTAATGTGCATGGCTCGAAACGTTAAAGACTTTTTCACTTCCCGAGCGTTATACTAATACATCTGCTGTCTACACCACCTGTCGTCGTCTTTTGTTTTTTTTGTGAATTCTCCCTATATATATATATATATATATATATATATATAAACATACATACATACATACACACACACACACGCACACGCACACACACACACACACACACACACACACACACACACACAACATGCATAAATGTATGCGTCTGAATGATACAAATTTATTAGATCAGAGATTTTAAGTCTCGGAAGACAAAGATGATCAGTTTGACTAGTATTTGGTTTAGATTCATAGAATGAAGCTTACAGTTCAGTCTGCAGAAGAACTAATGTTTCAAAGCCCTCAGTTTGAGAAAAGGTTTAGTCGTTACCTCCGACTTCAGTGTCTAACACAAGAACTTTGATTTTAACGATGTCGGTGGAATGAAAGTGAATGTCGAACCAAACTGAATTTGAATTTGGAACGTAAAGAACCGTAACAAATAACGCGTTGCATTTTTCCGTCTTACAATTATTCTAATCTGTCGTCTTTACAACGTTTTTAAAGAATTACTTCACAGAGTTTTGGGATGGTTGAAATTTTTGGCATATAGCATATGTTTTAATAAATGTATGTATGTGAGGCAGCAAGAGATAGGCACAGGTGTGACTGGTTAACAAGCTCGCTTTACAATCACGTGTTTTTGTTTTCAGTTCTATTGCGGAGCACATTGGCTGTTTGCTATTATAAGCCTGTGGCAAACAATGTCTTCTGAGTAAATTTGGTAAATTTGGCTTGCGAAAATTTTGTGGAAACCCGTTATACACACACGCACAAACACATACATGTGTCTAATTGTCTTGGATATATAATTTTTTCGATAAAATAATTGTAATCTAGCGAAGCGAACTCAAATATATCCACCAGATGAATTACAGGGGGAGGGCTCACCTTAAATAACCCTTACAACTCGATGCAGTTCGACACAAGCCAGATCGTAGCTGAGCACTGGTACGAGACCCCGTTTGGATACTTGATCCCAATATATCCATGTGTGTGTGCGTGTTTGAATGTGTATGCCTGCATGTGTGTGTGTGTGTTTGTGTGTGTGTGCATATATATATATATATATATATATATATATATATATATATATATATATATATATATATATATACAGGATGCAGTGAATAAACTGTCATCTAAATTATGCAAAAATGAAAATAACACTGACATCTAATTTTAGCAAATATATTTACCAAAATTACATGAAAATATCTTGAAATACTAAAGAGTAAATTTATTCAATAAAATCCCCATTGGCTTCAACCACGGCCTCTAGACAACTTCGGAATCTCCTGCAACTCTTCTGGACGGTCTCCTTGTTTAAGTTTGTGAATGCTGCCATAATCCTTGCTTTCAGTTCAAGGTCGCAGAAATTGTCTGACAGACATAACTGAGATTCTCCTGCTTCTGTGCCTGTTACCAGACATAGGGCTTTCCAGCAGTCACCCACTTCACTCAGGGCAGCACAGCCTCCTTGGTGTAGACTTCGTGTGGACTCTGAGGCCACGTAGGAAGATTAATGGAGGCATAACGTGGCCATCACTAGTGATCACTCGAAACATCATGATGTTGACTGGATGTTTGATTTTTATCACTCTCGTTACATGTCCTGAGATTGCATTGTCCCCAGATTGATACCCAAACAATCTGAAATGTTCGTATTAGAGCTTCCCGAGCAAATGCCAAGCAGTACAAAATTCAGCTGCATTTACATTGATGTAATGATTGCATTGTTAAATTAAACGGAGTCGGTTGAAACGGTCGTACTGCATTACCTCTGGATATCCTGTTGCTTATTTTGATTTTATTCACCTTATTTTGAAGTTGTACGGTTAATACCTCACAACCTAAGTATCTAATTCGTCTGAATCTCAAGTATATATATATATATATATATTCACACATGTGTGCCCGTATGCATTTACACACACATGCACGCACACACACGCGCGCGCAGAGAAAGAGAGAGAGGGGGGGAAATGTGCAGATCAACGTATATATATACTTAGAACCACATGAACTTATGCATGAATACATAAATGCATACACAGAAACACTGCATTTCTCTTTCTATTCTTGAATGTTATACTCCGTGTTGCTGACACGTTAACTTTCACAACTCTGGTGGTTAGTTCATCATACAGACATATAATGTCATTCACATACCACATAAAACTGATTCATTCTAATTATCTCAGGCCCTCTAAATCTTTATTTTCTCGTTTTGGGTATTTACTTTTTGTTATTTCTTAGTTCGTCTCTTTTATTTCTTGCAAAAATTTATCTGCGTCCGTCTCTTATTTTATGTCCCCAGCCTCCCTCAAACCCTCAGTATGATTTTATTTCAGATGTAAGGCATCATTTAACAATGGTGGCTATTCCGCGCTATCAACGTCTTTACGCTTACAGTGGCAGAAACTGATAAGATCAAAATCGGAGAAATCACTACTTGCACAATGATGACTACGGATATTCATAGAGGAAAGAACAATATGTATGAGTGTACGTGTCTGACTGTGTTTATGCGTGTGTGTGTGTGTGTGTGTGTGTGTTTGTGTACAGAGAAGGAAAGAAAGAGTTTGGAGAATCGTAGACTTCAATGTTTAGCGTGGGTTTTGCTTTTGTATCTGGAACTAACACGGGGTAGTAAATTATAACAGCATGGTCGAGATGCGTATGTTATAGCTATTTGATTTCACAGATCCAGAAGTGATGGAAATCATAATTAAATGTTTCAATGTTTTAAATTAGAATTCATAGGCGCAGGCGTGAGTGTGTGGTAAGAAGCTTGTTTCCCAACCACATGGTTCCGAGTTCACATCCACTGCGTGATACTTAGGCGAGTGTCTTCTACTAT
The DNA here is from genome assembly GCF_046866305.1 of Octopus bimaculoides. Classification (NCBI taxonomy): domain Eukaryota; kingdom Metazoa; phylum Mollusca; class Cephalopoda; order Octopoda; family Octopodidae; genus Octopus; species Octopus bimaculoides. The sequence continues at coordinate 38,266,895 of NC_142942.1, forward strand.
AGCCTCGGGGCGACCAAAGCCTTGTGAGTGGATTTGGTAGACGGTAACTGATGGAAATTCGCCGTGTATATATTCACGTGTGTGTGACATTTTGTCTGTGTTTGTCCCTCCGCAGGCGCTTGATGTTGGCGTGTTTATGTCCCCGTAACTTAGAGGTTCGGCAATAGGACCGACAGAATAAATACTAGCCTTACAAAGAATAAGCCCTGAGGTCGATTACTTCGATTAAAAAAACTTTTAAGGTTCTGCTGCAGCATGGCCACAGTCAAATGACTGAAACCTATAAGAGAATAAAAGAATAAAAAGACTTGAATAAATAAATGCAAGTAGATATCTATTTTGGAGAGAAGGCCTAGATTTCAGATAGTTGCGTTTACGATCATAAAGCCTTAGTTACGCCTCAATGGCCGGGTTGTGTGGTGAGTCCTTCGGCAAGACATTTCATTTCATGTTACTGCACATCTCTGTTTTCGTTTGTTTCTAAATGGCTTATAAACACCTTCTATGCTGCAATTGTTATACACACACACACATACACACACACACACACATACACACACACGCATACACACACACATACACACACACACATACACACACACTTACACACATACACACACACACATACACACATATATATGCATTTATAAACCAAATTAACACAATGTCTTCAAGTGAATTCAATAGTTATCAATTTCTAACATTTGAAAATTGATCTTGGTGAGATTGGAACACAGAAACGTAAAGCACAATTTGACCAACGATCTGCCAGTTCTACTAATGAACGACTCTTGGTTTTGCTAATAATGAAAGCCACGTTCTACATAAAAAACATCAGATCTTTTCACCACGCATTTATTATCAGCGCTTGAATGCAAATAGTTCGCAGTTTGTGTTTCCTCAATTGCCTTAAGTTGTTTACCAGAGTTATAAAAACGATCATTAAACTATTTTCTTTACTATTTTCTTAAGCTGACAATACGAAGAAGACTGATACGTTAGATTTTATCTGAAACTCCATGGAAAAGACGTAAAACAGACTGTTTGACAGGTGTGCGAACTAGAATGAGAAATAATTCTTTTTGGCCGTGAAACAACTTCTATAAAATCGTATTATATTGCATCTGTGCAAATAACTCATATTTAATGCCAGGCATGAAGTAATATTTAATGTTCGACTGAGACTATGAATTCTTTCACAGACTTCACACTTCCAAAGACTTTATATTACATGAAGAGAAGGCGCTACCAACAGCCAACAATTATTGAAGATGGATATCAATTATTTTAATTATATTTATCCTGAAATGTAACTTTGGTGGCAACGGTTGGGTAAGAAAGATAACAATATTCTTCAGTAAATTTGATTAGATTACAAACTGCCAAAGTTTGATATTAAAGCAGTAGCAAAAGAAAACATATTAATGGGACATAATAGTCGATTATATCTGGTACTTAATTTATCGACCACGAAAGAATGAAAAGCAAAGTCGATTTCAGCGGAATTTGAATTCAGCGTAAAGACGGACGAAATACCACTAAGCATATCAACCGGCGCGCTAACGATTCTGCCAGCTCACCGCCTTAATAATAATAATAATAATAATAATAATCCTTTTTATTGGAAGCCCATGGCCTCAAATTTGGAGAAAGAGATTAAGTCGATTAAATCGACCCCAGTGCGTAACTGGTACTGATAAAAGCAAAGTCGACTCCGGCAGAATTTGAACGCTGCGGCAGACAAAATACCGCTGAGCATTTCGCCCGGCGTGCTAAAGATTTTGCCTGTTCGCCGCCTTAATAATAATGATTTCAAATTTTTGCCACAAGGGCGGCTTGGGGGAGGGGATAAAGTCGATTACATCGACCCCAGTGCGTGACTGGTACTTATTTAATCGACCCCGAGAAGATGAAAGTCAAAGTCGACCTCGGCGGAATTTGAACTCAGAACGTAACGACGGGCGAAATACCGCTAAGCATATCGCCGGGCGCGCTAACGAGTCTGCTAGCTCATCGCTTTAATAACAATAACACGACTACTACTACTACTATTACTACTACTACTACTACTACTACTACTAATAATAATAATAAGTATTATTATTGCTGGCTCTCGAATCGTACACATGTGTTTCTGTTTCGCTCCACTCGTCCATATTTACAGCATTACCAAATAAAAATATCTTTAGAGTATTTGCCTAAAAGGGTCATAATTAACTGATTAACTAATCGGCGTAGTAAAGAAGAAAAAAGTTTGTTTTTACAGACTTAGTTTTATTTACTTAAAATTGCTGGTGACATTTTCACACTCACAATATCTACCAGACAAAAACACGTTACAAAATCTACCACAATAGTCAACGAGGCTAAAATGACAAAAAGATATAAACAAATTGCACAAATGAAGGAGAAGAAAGAGAAAAAAAAACGAAGCTTAATGATGACATATAGAAAAATATTTCAAACAATTTACCAGATAGTCTTGAAATTATTGATGATGAGAAGAAGACGAAGAAGAAGAAGAAATTTAACAGCAGCAGCAGTAGCAGCAGCAGCAGTAGTAGCAGCAGCAGCAGTAGTAGCAGCAGCAGCAGCAACAACAACAACAACAACAGCGGCACTTGCACTGGTAAAATATCTCGCAAATTTCAGTACCGACGTCTAGTTTTGAAGCCAAATGTTCAACCAAAACAGTCTGAAATTTTTATATAGACCTCCGCCTATACTCTTGTGTCCCAGCACAGATATTAAAAAATACAATACTGACGATAAGAGATAATGGATATTCGAATTTGATATGGCTATTTGAGCCAGTGGTTATAATAGAGGCGACAAGAGGTAACCTGGGAACCTCAAAAGTATTTGCACCTCTTGAGACTGTCTGTGTTCACGTGCCGGAATACAAACCAAATATGATTTTGTGAACATCGATGGCTTTGAGATTGGTAAACAGCTTAGTTGTTACATAAGTTGTTGTAGGAAACAATTTGTATCCTTTGTTTAGAACAGAAAAGAAGAAAAGAAAGTAATCGAGAGTAGCTGAGACATTTTCTAGAGTAGCATCAGTCACAGCCCCCCAGAATTGGCGGAGGAAATCGCATCGTATCCAGTTTTAGAAAACAGCGAACCGATAAACAATTATACTGTAACATGACTTTTTCCAAACAATTTCAGGTTATCTATAAACAGAAGATGGTTCAATGACGGGCCATTCTTCCTACATCGGTAACCCATCTTAACTTTCATAAGTGTCATTATTATGGGTATTAGAGTAACTACAAATAATAACGGAGAAAACGAATCCCCTTGGAAGATGTCCCTTTTAATATTAACTTCGCAAAGGAAGACATTATTTGAGTACAATTTGGTTTTCTACTCATTCATGCTATGCATCAGAAAATTTGTGATATTGTCAGCAACACCAAGCATCTGCAGGTATTCAACGATCCAAGAAGGAGGCATTGTACCATATGCCTTCTTAAAGGCAACCAAGACATAGACATGTTTGTATAATGTTTTTTTTTTACAATAGCTCAAAACTGTTTCATCGATGACCAGGTGATGCTTGGTACACTGAGAACTCTTCCTACATCGTTTTTGTTCCCTTGGTAGTATTTCTTCCTGTGCCAGGGAAGTATATCTCTTTGCGGCATATACTACAGTGAGTATCTTCCAGATTATGTTGAGGCATGCTATGGGACGGTAGTTTCCCACAGTATTCCCCTTTCTGCTATGATAAGGTTATATGTTTCTGTTTATTATTATTATTATTATTATTATTATTATTATTATTATTATTATTATTATTATTATTATTATTATTATTATTATTATTATTATTATAATACACTCGACAGATTAGACTGTTGGAAAAGAAAAGAATCCTGACATCAGGCTACAACAAGTAGAGTTAGATGTCAAGCACCCTCCTATTGGTTTATTGCAAGTAACCGCTGATACCAAGAATCCTCCTAAATATCCTAGCTGTCCATAATAACACTGTTATCTGGAGCTGTACTAAAATGGGTTTTATGCCTATTTCCTCTATCCATCTCTTCAGATCTTTAGGGATAGTTCCCAGTGCACCTATATTACTGGGATACATTTTACCCACACTTTCTACAGTCTCTGTAATGCAATGTCTAGGTTCTTGTACTTTACTATTTTTTCTATACTTCTCATATTAATTTGTTCATCATTAAAGATCGTAAAGGCAGTTAACTTGCACTTTCTATTGTCTTTATCTACTACAACCATACCAGGCTTTCTAGTTTCTATTACTCTGTCAGTCTGAATGTTAAAGTCTCGCATCTTCTACTTCTTACTTTCTAGTACTTTACTAGGTTCATGTTCATACCATTTATTAGTATGTTCAAATCATAGCTTTCTACATAGCTCTCAGTGGATTGCTCTCCCTAGATTGTCACGTCTTGTATTCTTTCTGTGCCAGCATGCTATATTCACTTACTATATGAGTAATGATTTCCTCCTTTATCTAAATAGTCATTAATGCTTGATCTTATGCAGCTACTAGCAAACTTTCTATCTCTCTTCAGCTTTCTTTATGCAGCCATAACCATGTCTCACTACTACTGTTTGGGTATCTACCATGCAACACCTTCTCCTGCCGGTCAGATAATTTCTGTTCTTTTTTCTGGTTTTTAAGTTCGGTTGGTGTTTTGGTTTTCCCATGTTTTGCTGTGACTCTAGCAGCTTTTAATAAACTTTCTTCACTATTACTTACATAAGAGTCTATATCTACTCTAGATAACTGCACGCCGTCTTCTAGTGATATTAACCCGTCTTTCACCTTCTTTTCTGTGAAAGGTTAGTGCAGCGAAGAACATGTCCAGCCGCTTACATTTGAAATCCCTCTGCCAGAGTCAACTTTGCATTCCATTTATCCGGAGACGATAAAATAAAATACCAGTCAAGTACTATGGCTAATGTTATGGAATTCGAATAATACCCACTCCACCTTAAAACTGATGCCGTTGTGCCTAAATGAAAAACTGTTATTATTGTTTCTGTTCTTTCTTGGAGGTATGATTTACATTTGAAGACAGTTTCTTTCGTCTATTATTAGAATCATTATTCTTCTGCCACTTAATACATTCTAGAACACTTATCCGAAATTTATGTTATTTCTAAAAGGAAACCGGCTTTGGAATATCGATGCTTACTTTCATCTATATTTATTGATATCCATTTGTCTTCTTTACAGGGGAATTGGTATAATCAACTAGCTTACTTGAAATATTGCTATCGTTCAACGTTTAGTCGCCGCAATTTTCGAATTTTAGTATCTGTTTGGCGTGCAATATAGCTGATTGTTCACACATTTTTGAGCTTAAATTTCACTACTGTGTATTCCGTACTACCTACAGAGATGTGATAAAGGTGGGTTGGTAGTGTTAAGAGATACTGTCAAAAACCAATTTTCATTTCGGCTTAACTTATTGGTTATTTACACTGCGAATTGATCCAAACTGGTCCTATTATCTTGTTAGATATGTTATAGCTGTAACTAAATTCTTACTCACACACACACGCGCGGGCATACACAAACAAACACACATATGTGTGTGGAAATATGTATATATATACATACATAAATATATATATATATATATATATATATATATATATATATATATATATATATATATCCACTCATATATTTATACATATATGCATATATATATATATATATATATATATATATATATGTAACAATATAACATAATAAAATAATAAAATAGATAATGTAAAGAATAAAAAGTTTTGAATGGCACAACAATACAATATAATACAAAAAATGGAGTATATACCTGGTGTAATTTAGTTATCTTTAGTCCGATGATATTTCGGAATACAATTCCTTCTTCATATATACTTAGATGAAGTTGCTGCTATAATCTGTTTTCCAACGGTTTTTAAAAGAAAAGCCGTTGGAAAACAGATTATAGCAGCGACTCCATCTAAGAATATCTGAAGAAGGAATTGTATTCCGTAATATAATCGGACTATAGATAACTAAATTACACCAGGTATATACTCCATTTTTGTATTATATTGTATTGTTGTGCCATTCAAAACTTGTTATTCTTTACAAACAATACACAATGCTTCGAGCGAACTATAATACTCTCCTATAATATATAATATATATGTATATATTGGGTTGGCAGGAAAGTAATTTCGGATTTTAGAGTGAAGTAAAAGTCATTTTTATCCATACAAAGAATGAACTTCAATGAATTATCTTTTTGTATTTTGTTCGATGTCTTTTTGCCATCTTTCTGGCAAATTCATGATTTCGTGCTCTTAGAACTTCTGGTCCTTAGCAGCCAAACATTGAAGTGCGATTTCAGGTCATCAACATTATTGAAAGATTTAACATTCAAACAATTTTGTAACCTTCGATATAAATGGTAATCTGAGGGTGGAACGTCAGGGCTATATGGTGGATGTGAGGTCACTTTCCAACCAAGCTCCAATAATTATTCCCCCAGTTAGCGAAGTCGTGTGTAATCTAGCGTTGCCATGGTGGAAGACGATTTCTTTACGATTTACCAATTGTAGCCGTTTTTTCTGTGATTGCGCCCCTCCAGGTTAATTATTTGTTGATAGTAAACATCTGAATCGATCGTTTGGTTCTTTGGAGGCAGTTCAAAATTCACAACACCTTTGTAGCTTGTGCTGGTTCATTACGCATGGATCATGATCGTTTTCAATTGATGTTATTGTAGACAGTCCATTTATCCTCATCAGTGATGATTCGTTTCAAAATGAGGTCGATTTCATTGCGTTTGAGATGTATATCGCAAATATTGATTCGTTGTGTTAAGTTAATCTCTTTCAGTTTATGTGGAACCCTTATATCGAACTTCTTAACGCGTCCAAGATATTTTAAGTGATTTTCAGTTGTTGTGTGTGATACATTTAACCTCTCTGAAACCTCTCTCACAGTTATATCACAATCAGATTCAATTATGGCTTTTATTCGGTCATCATCACATTCAGTAGGTCAACCAGAACATTGGATACCTTTGAGTGAAAAATCTCCAGAACGGAATTTTAAAAATCATTAATGGCAGAGTCTCTGTAGCAATTAACAAGCAGTTAACTTTCAATCGACGTAACTATAACTAAGAACTGCATTAACAAGGGATACACTGATGTTACAAGGAGCCAACGTAGAGGCTGTACACCTCCACCTCACCTGACGGCTTACAAAATGCGAGCAAATGTCTTTTAAATAGCACTTCTGTCGTCTTAAAAATAAAATTTATTGAATTATGTAGCCTGAGGCGGGGATGTTGGAAATGAGGTGGTCAGAATCAGACGTCGGTCATCTTAATGCTTCATTAGGACTGTCCTGTCTGTAAACAGTAACAAAACTCGGCAGCTGCTTAATAAGAATGATATCGAATATTCATTACTTCTTGTACATTGTGAACAGGAATTCCACTGACACAGATATAACCCCCGTGTAATGATATCATTGACATGTTACTTTTATGTCAATTTGCTCTAAACTAACTTGATTTATAATTAACTCCTCCTTAAAATATATATACAGTATATATATATGTACACACACACACACACACACACACACACACACACACACACACACACACACATATATCAGATGTCCATTAAATTGTAGAAAAACATTCTGTGTGGCCTTGGTTTGAACATTAAATCAAAAGAGATTCTTAGAATCAGAAGTATTACGTTGTGTTTTTACTCTTGTGTCCAATTTCTACTTCGTATTTTGTGATTAAGTTATTTACGTCTAAGCAGCAGAGAATGTCTTAATTAGGTACTTGTAGTCTTCTTCCTACAACTTCTCAAAACCTTCCTATGTTTTATGAGCAAATTCTGCTGCAAAATCTGCAAATAAATAACCTGTTGCAAGGTTGCGGTGTGTTGTCTTTCTTTCTCTGGCGTTGTTCTTTGAGGGCCGGGATATTTTCTTCTTCGAGCTGTTTGACTCCTTTCTTCACTGGGGTTTTCCATGCTGTTCTCTCTTCAGCTAACTTTTCCTAAGTCTTTGCAACAATGTGGAACTTGGTCAGGTTGCTCTTACATGTGTCTTTAAGTCGCAGCTTTGTTCGTCCGCTGCGTCTACTGCCCTGAGCCAACTCACCATTTAAAATCTCTTTGGGTTTGGGAATCCTGTTGTCATTCATCTGCTTCACACGTCCAAGCCATCTTGATCTCCTTTTGCACACGATAGTTATTTTCGAAAGTGCTGCCTGTTTCAAGACCTTCGTGTTGGTTACTTAGTATTTTTTTTATTAATATGAGAAACATATACTCTATAGCACAGTACAAAAAATTAACCTCAAGCTCACGCCACCGACATCGACATACATTGTGAATAGCATCTCACAATTTACAAATTACATTTGTAATCTAGCAATTTTGTCTTCAGTCACTTTTCCTTAGATTGCATTCCAAGTGAATGAAATAATTTAGTATTTCAAACACGTTCCCCTATTTGTTTTCTTAATGCAGATACCATAATGCTTCAGTATTAAATATTACACTGTTATAGTTAGAATTTCGAAATGTTTCTTTTGTATCAATGCTTGCGATCAATATTAATGCATTAATATTGCTTGTATTGGTTTAATTACTGCTGCAATCTGTTCATTTTATTTTCGTGATATACAAGACAGTTTTCATCTACCAATTATTTTTGATAATCAGTTACGTTTTACGTTTTGTTTCGTGTCCAGCTGTTTCTATCTTTATACAATAGAAGCTTAGGAGAAATTGGAATTTATGCTGACCATGCAGACTTGTTTAACTAACTGAAGAGAAAAATAACCTTGTTGATTCGCGTAGCCTAATCAGATCCCGGAAGGCGAACTTGGCTTCATCACAATCATTAATAATGCCCAGCTCTATCTTTAAACATCAACTACTGCATCTAAATATGTTGCTTATTAGCAACTATTGATTTGATCAGAGAGATAAATGACTTTACTACAAAAATACAAACAATACCTGTTTGAAGAGAACAGCCTGGAAATACTCAGGGTAGCCCGATGCACCAAAGCTCAATGGTAAAGTGGGTAACATGGTAACATGATGTCGTAAATCAAGAATTTTAATTAATTGAAATTACAGTTTTACTGATAAGAATAATCAATTACCCAAATGACTAATTCTGGGAAAACAGACGGCAAATCCAAAATTTTAATTATGATGAATTGAAAATGTGATGCAGTGAAAAGTATATCTGACCTCTGTCAGTATGATGGCATTTTCAGACACTTATTTCGGTTCTATAAGCCCTCTTCAGAGAAGCATATATATACATATACATATATATATACATATACATATATATATATATATATATATATATATATATATATATATATATATATATATATAACTTCCGGTCAGCCATTACTATGATTAGCCATTACTATGATAGACCGCTGACTGAACACTATTCAATTTTTTTTCTCCGTGTTTTTCTCCTTGTCTCCGTATTCTTTCTGTTGAAGAGCGTAGCTCGAAACGTTAAAGACTTTCCGTATCCCGAGCGTCATACTAATACATCCTTTTGTTGTTTACACTACCTGTCCTCGTCTGTTGTTGTTTTTTCCGTACATTCTCCCATATATATATATATATATATATATATATATATATATATATATATATATATATATATATATATACACGCACGCACACACACAGGTTATTTCAGTATCTAAAACTATGGCACCATTTGCCAATTTATATTGATAAATGACTACAGAAATGCTATTTTGCATTTATTTTTGATCCATGCCTCTGACAAAATGAACTTAGCAATATTTAGATGCCTCACCCATTCATTCTTCACATTATATCATTATTCTTAATCTTTATTCAACTTTGGAACAACAGAGCCTAAAAGAGGCAAGAAACCCAGATAGTGGGACATTTTTGTGCCAACTAGAATTGAACCTGGTTAACCTGGTTTTCATATTTGTCGCCATCCTTTTATGAAAAATAAAAAAAAATTTTTGCCTTATTGAAAGAACTGATGTAAACAATTTTTTCTTCTTTCTTTCTTCCTTCTTTCTTTCCTTCTCTTTTCCATTGGCACTCCTTTCAGATACAAAGACACGCACACACACACACACACAAACACATACGCGCACACTCGCACACATACACGCACACACCCACTCTCACTCACTGGACGATAATGACAATGTTTTGAAAAATAACTTTTATCAAAACAAGGCCCCAGTTAGATAACCCCCTGCTTTTGCCATTTTTAAAGGCCAAGAATCAACTTGCCATCTTCCATTGAAAGAACTGATCAGCTGTATAGATGTAAGCACAATTTTTTCTTCTTTCTCTCTTCCTTCTTTCTTTCCTTCTCCTTTCCATTGACACTCCTTTCAGATACACAGGTGCGCGCACGCGCGTGCGCACACACACATACACACACAAAACACACACAAAACACACACACACACACTGTCTCTCACTTTTGTCCACATTCCTCATCCTCTTTTACTATCCTATATATCTCTCTCCACCCCTACACACTCAATAATACTATAAAAAGAGACGAATCTCCTCAAAAAATTTTAATCTGAAGATTCTACTAGAATAGATGCAAGCGCTAATATATGATTTATAAAAGCATGTGACATATCAATAAGAATCTGTAAATGTACAACCATCCAGATCTCTGAGTACCTTATTTTTTCTAATATATAATACATGTACATAATCTCCAAACCTTCTAATATATATATATATATATATATATATATATATATATATATATATATATATATATATATATATATACATACATACTTATACATACATACATATATATATATATATATATATATATATATATACACGGTTAATACTAATTTTCGATGACTTGAAAAGCATATAGGTGTTTAGTAATTGCACACAGAATGACGTCATCATTGAAGAAAATTATTGGACAAAATATTCGAGGAAACCTCTGAAGCTCACCTACAAATAGATTTCATATTTAAATTACGTTAATGTATTGAAATTTAAGGTTTGACCCTGTTGCCTATAATTAAGACTACAATTAGTAATGTAGGTAATAATAACGATAAACGTCGCCCTTTCAAATCCTAACCAGGCTCATGGGCCCGGTTTCCCGGTTCTATGGCGTATGTGTTCCCCACCCCCACCAGCTGGACGGGACGCCAGTCCATCGCAGCGTTACTCAGTTACTCAAGAAACAGGAAGATAGAGTGAGAGAAAGTTGGGGCGAAAGAGTACACCAGGGGTTACAACCACCCCCTGTCGGAGCCTCGTAGTGCTCAGCTGTTTTCGCTCAATAAACACAAACAACGCCCGGACTGGGAATCGAAACCTCGATCCTCCGATCGCGAGTCCGCTGCCCTTACCACTGGGCCATTGCGCCTCTACGTAGGTAATAATAGTTATAATTAAATTCTCCGTGGTATTTAAGTAACATTTCTTGGTTTCTACAATACATGTATTACTTCGATATAACTGTCATCGTTTTTTTCCTATTACCTTAGACTACTGCATCTCTCTTAGTTTTATATATTTTGTGGTATTAAAAATATTTTCCCGCAGTATTCATGTTTACGAGCTGGTGAGCTGGCAGAATCGTTAGTTAGTCGGAGAAATTGCTTAATAGCATTTCTTCCGCCTTTGTACGTTATTATTTCAAATACCGTTAAGGTCAACTTTGTCAGCCCTTTGGAAACGATAAAAGAAATTACTAGTTAAGTACTAGGACCAATCTAACCCAAGTACTTATCGACTCACTACAAAACTGCTGGCCTTGAACCGAACAACGAACCTGCGTCATGTTCAGGAAAATATTGTGATCTTGGTCACGTATACGGGTAACTGGCCTTGTGAATTCTAGTGTTCAAGGAAGAAAAAAAAAACAAACATGTTTACATGAAAATGCATTCCAGTGTTATCTTCAGTTTGCTCTCTGTTCAACGATAGCTAAACAATGTTATTCAGTTATCAAATTTCATATCGTATGAATAAAATATATTTATACGGCATTACTTAAATTGTTTCCTGCTGTAAGAGCATACACGTATTATATTGTTAGTCAAAGTCAAAGTATTGGCTTATTAGTAATAAGAAATGGTAAAGTTTATTCTTCGAATTTCATCTTGACTTATGGAGGAATAATTACTGGAGATTACCTCGTACTAAATTCATCGATAATAAGGCGTAGGAGTGGCTGTGTGGTAAGTAGCTTGCTTCCCAACCACATGGTTCCGGGTTCAGGCCCACTGCGTGGCACCTTGGGCAAGTGTCTTCTACTATAGCCTCGGGCCGACCAAAGCCTTGTGAGTGGATTTGGTAGACGGAAACTGAACGAAGCCTGTCGTTTATATGTATATATGTGTGTGTATATGTTTGTGTGTCTGTGTTTGTCTCCCCAACATTGCTTAACAACCGAAGCTGGTGTGTTTACGTCCCCGTAACTTAGCGGTTCGGCAAAAAGAGACCGATAGAATAAGTACTAGGCTTGCAAAGAATAAGTCCTGGGGTCGATTTGCTCGACTAAAAGGTGGTGCTCCAGCATGGCCACAGTCAAATGACTGAAACAAGTAAAAGAGTAATACAATATGAAGTTACATAATATCACACTGTTTGGAGTGCAAACACTTGCATAAATAATTGTACTTCGTATATCGTTGGGAAAGTAAGTGCGACAGAGTGAGATAACATGGCGAGGCGATTTCGACGCTGATGATCTAGATCGGCTGACTGGACTATCGACCTATGTTGGCGGAAGTACGTTTTGACACTGGAGACAAGTACACACAAACGCCCGCGCGCAAGTAAAGAAATACACATATAAATAGAGGGAGAAAGACATTGCAAATTATTAATTGAATACAACTGACATAAGCAATTTTTCTTCTCCCACATAAAAATAAAGAGAAATTTGCTCACAAATATTAACACAGAGAAAGAAAGAAAGAGAGAGCGAGAGAGAGAGAGAGAGAGAGAGCGAGCGAGCGAGAGAGAGAGAGAGAGAGAGAGAGAGAGAGAGAGAGAGAGAGATAGCAAATGGGTGGAAGAGAGGGAGACAGACCGAGAGATAGTTTAAAATGAGAGAAATAACAAAAAGGCTGATGTAAAACAGGTCAGCATCAAATCAGCAATGACAAATTGGTGATGCCGAAACGGCGGTGCCAAAACATTTCATGTCCAAACCACTATTATATCCACCATTTGTTTTCCAAATAGTTTAGTTAGAAATACTACGAAGAAAGATATCGTTCGTGACCTTGTTGTGTACAGTGATACCAAGATTATGGTCCTCACCTAAACCTTTGCAACAAAGTGAATTCTACGGAGGTTGACGAAGGGTTTTATAGTGATGTTAAAATTGAGCAGGAAGCTAAAATAGGATTCATACTATACATTCGGAACTCTGTCTGTCTGTCTGTCTGTCTGTATGTATGTATGTATGTGCGGAGGCGCAATGGCCCAGTGGTTAGGGCAGCGGACTCCGTTCATCGGATCAACTGGAACCCTCGACGTCGTAAGCGACGGAGTGCCAACAACAACATGTATGTATGTATATTTCTTTCACTCTCTGTCGTTCTCTGTCATTGATAGTTTTTCTGTCTATCTCTGTATTTCTATTTCTGTCTACCTGTCTTTCTGTCTCTCTCCCTCTCTCTTTCATTTAAAATATTTTACCAGTTTTAGATAATGTGCTGCAGTTGGAACACGATTTTAATGTTTCTATTTTTCATTAGTTGAACTTTTCCATACTTATCTTAAACGATTTCGGGGAAGAAAGGAAGGCAAAATCAGAAGAAGCAATCAATATAAACATATATCGTTTTAAAATTTTGGCAAAAGGCCATCAGTTTCGCGAGAGGAGCTAAGTTGATTATATCGACCGCAGAACTAACCTCCTACTTACTTTATCGACCCCGAAATAATGAAAGGCAAAGTCGACCTTGGTGGAATTGGAGCTCAGAACGTCTAGACTAACGAAATACCACTAAGCATTTTCCGCAGCGCAAACACTCCTACTTGAAACTCCCATAATTTTTTCGAAATCATCCAGAAAAGCGCGCACACACACATACACTCTCACACAAAAGCACATGTATGCATATACTCTTTACTCTTTTACTTGTGTGTATATGTATGTATGTATGTAAGCGTGTATGTACTAGACACCCAAATTTTATTAAAAAAAGAAATGGTTAACTTTAATTGACCTCGATCTAGGTGGAATTTGAACTCAGAACAGGAAGACGGACAAAGTACTGCTAAGCATTTTCACCGGCACAAAACACTTTTGCTGGAAGCTCCCGTATTTTTTTTATTTTCGAAATCAACCAGAAAGATGCACACATACACATACATACATACACACACACGCACACTCATATGTATGTATGTATGTATATATATATATATATATATATATATATATATATATATATATTTCGTATGTGTATTTCGTGTGCAAGATTCTTGATGTGGATGCGTGTGTTGAAAGAAATACAATTAAACCTTGGGAGAGGCATTATGCCGGTAATAAACACACGCACTGGTTCAGTCCTTTATTAATTTATATAGTTTTTTGTTAAATGGAAGTGGACAAGTTACTGAAGAGATTGCAAGAGTGCAATGAAATAATTTAACAAAAAAACTATATAAATTAATAAAGGACTGAACCAGTGCGTGTGTTTATTACCGGCATAATGCCTCTCCCAAGGTTTAATTGTATATATATATATATATATATATATATATATATATATATATATATATATATATATATATATATATATATATATATATATATATATATATATATGTATATATATATGTGTGTGTGTTTATATGTATGCAAATATGTGTATGTATGTATGTATATATTGGACAGGCAGATGTCATTCAAAAACCAATGGTTAACTTCAGGCTATAGCATAACTTGCTCAAGGTATCAAGCAGTGGGATCAATCTTGAGAACCACTGGCTGCAAGGCGATTTTTTAAACCAATTATCCGTAACTACTCTCTATGCACCGTGGTAAAAAGATAATATAATTCTGACATGAAGTGCTTAATAGGAAACGCTATAAAACACTGTAGACCTGACACTATGTGTTTTATTGGAGTCGTAAAACGCTGTAACTTATCCATTTAACTAACTCAAACGAAATGAATATCAACCTCCACCGTAAAAGACACCACAATATTTAACAATGAGTAGAAAGTTACAGTTTCTATGGAGGTCTTCAATATAAATATTATTGTCATGCGTGTTAAAAAGTTTCATTTATTGTATGCAGTTATTGTTACAAAACATTTGTTATGAGCAACTTGAACGTCAATGTGTTGCAGGATTTTTAACGTAGCATCCCAGATGTTTTTTGTTACCACGATTTAGGTTATATCTTGTAACACAACGTTTTACTGACAGTTCACATTTTTTCAGTTGAGGCCTATACTCTCTTAAAGGTGAAGTCTGTATGTATATGAATATATATGTATAAAAGTTTATTCATACATGTGTGAGATTTCGGGTGTCCATGTGTGTGTATTTGAATGTCTATATGTGCGCTTGCGTATCTGCACAAGTATATTTTGTTTTTGTTTGTTTGTGTGTGAGTGATTGCGTGTGTGAGTGTTCATGATTTAAAATAACAACCGAAAGGCTTTGAAATGTGCTTATCCTTATTTCATAGTGACTCTTTACGTTTCAAATATCGCTTCGATCAACCATATCTATCCTACTTCTTGTGCTAATAATATAAGAAACACGGAAGTACTGAGTTGATATAACATTTACTTCTTCCAAATTGTGCGATGTTGTGCTAAGAACAGAAAATAATTGTGTTGTATTAAGTACTGAGCTTAAACCTAACCGAATTTGACTCTCCTTCAGATTCAATAAAATTTGTTTAAGTCAAGACCAAAATAGATTGTATCGCTTACCCACCTCCATAAATGCTTCATATATAAAGCACGTTTTCAATGCTGACCGATAACATACATTCATCCAGCGACTAAAAATGTTAGGGTATTTACGTAGAAGTTTAAAGCAGTGAGTGAGCTGGTAGAATTAATTCATCATTGTGCCGGGTAAAATGTTGAGTGCTGCTTCCTCCGGCTTTACGCTTTGTGTTCAAATGCTACTGTTGTTGACCTTGCCTTTCATCCTTTCGAGCTCGACAAAATAAGTACCATTCGAGCTCTGGAATCGATGTGATCGACAATCCAACTCCCTACTCCCTACTAACAAAAGATATTCAGGTATTATGCTTGTAGCAGAAAGCAGATTAACATATATATTTATATGAAATAAGTCTGCATGAGATAAGCTTTACACACACACACACACACACACACACACACACACATGCACACATATAGGCATGCCTGTAAATATATATATATATATATATATATATATATATATATATATATATATATATATATATATATATATATATATATATATATATGTGTGTGTGTGTGTGTGTATGTATGTATGTATAGGGAGAATTTACAAAAAAAAACAAAAGACGAAGACAGGTGGTGTAGACAGCAATGTATTAGTTTAACGCTCGGGAAGTGAAAAAGTCTTTAACGTTTCGAGCCTATGCTCTTCCACAGAAAGGAACACAGAAAGAAACAAGGAGAGAAAATTAAAAAATGTGTAGTCGCTAGCGATCTATCATAGCGAATGCCGGACAGAGGGGTCACACAGGAGAGTTAAGAAGAAGGGGAGATAATAAATTAGTGGTGATAAAGTGGGTTTAAAGCAAATTTTCATAATAACATTTAAAGCCAAATGCTCCTAAGTGTTGGAAATATTATCATCAACACTAAAGATTAGAGATGTACCCTAAATAACATACCATGCAGGACCGAAATGAATAATGCATTGCAGTAAGTTGTATGTCAATCTTCACTGTAGTCTGGACAGACTGCTTTTTCTTTTGACAATATCTCAGTTTTATTAACCGTCGGAAATAGCATCAAGTAACTGTTAACAAATCAATATAGTTTATCAATCGTTAATACATGAAGTTGATAACATTTGCTCAAGCGGAAATGATATTTTTAAAGAAATTTTAAAGAAATTTCCGGTTGAATAACTTGAAGATTTCATGCACAAATAATAATTTTCCAGTATATTATCTTATTAGGCATATTCATGAATTACAATCTAAATGATGCATTATTTGAAAACTAAATCGTGTTGTCAAAGTTATTACAATCGTTTTTGAATTTTCTGAATTTAATGCGAATTAGCATTTCTGATAGCACATTAGCAGATAGCATCCCACTCTATGTCCTATCGTTATTCCAACTTGTACTTCAGTATTCCACGACTTTTTCTTCTTTGTATTATATACAGCAATACTAAAAAGCTGACGACGAAGAGACTATGTATTTCCCAACCTACTAACAATAGTAGCCACTTGTCCATCACAACACAACTGACCGTCGGAAATAAACCGAACGCATTGATCAACGTAAATGTAGTTATTAATGATCAAGAACATGGTGTTAACTACACTAAACCATTTTCTTCATAGCTCTCTCTGCACGACTACTGTGGAACTAGAGCTTAAAACAAACATAACCAACATTTAGTTGTATTTGTAAATAAAGGGCCGGTTCAGTTTAGATTTTTTTTTTTTGAAGAGTGAAAGGTACTTCCTCACGCATCTTAGATAGATCTATTTCTATTCACATTTCATGTGGCGTTAACCATTCTATTATAAATTTCCAGTTTAGCTTTGCAATACATCTATATAACTTATAACCTGTTTAAAGAGGTACAATGTACAATGCAGAGTAATTAAAAAAATCTGTTCTAAATAACATGTTTGTAAACAACATTATATAATGTAAATACGATATTGATGACATCTAAAATAGAGCTGTGGAAATACCACTTACCAATGACTTAAAACTACTTACTGTGCATCTGTCTGCTTAAACACATACAACAAACATAAGCAGACGTAGTAGATTCTACCGTTCTCTCAACATACGTATGTATGTTTGTATATATGTTTATACATACATATATAAATATACATACACACACACACATATGTATAAATACATATAAATATATATGTATAATATATATATATATATACATGCAGTATATACATACATATATATATATATGCATATATGTATATATATATATATATATATATATATATATATATATATATATATATATATATATATATATATATATATATATATATATATATCAAACAATAAGCAACACGGATTTCAAAAGTGATTGCAGTACCCACGTTTCATGCTACTTCAATTTATTTAAGTAATGTGAGCATTACCTTAAATGCAATATGAAGAGCAATCTTCGTGCAGCTGAATATTGCTCTTCATATTGCAGTTAAGGTAATGCTCACATTACTTAAATAAATTGAAGTAGCATGAAACGTGCGTACTGCAATCACTTTTGAAATCCGTGTTGCTTATTGTTTGATTTTAATCACCCATCCTTTTGGGATGCGATATTCGGGTGCCTTCGCATAAGTACCATATTCAAGCCTTGAATCTCTCTCTCTCTCTCTCTCTATATATATATATATATATATATATATATATTTATATATCTGTCCGTTATCTATCAATCTACTATGTTTCTTGTGTCTTTGTTCTTATGCACATACACACAGACACCCACTCACACACAAAGCCACTCACACATATATGTATATATGTAGGTATATATGTAGGTATATATGCATGCATGCTGGTATGTGTGTATGTGTGAGTGTGCATATGGGCGTGTGTGCGTGTGACTGGGGGTGTGGAGGTGGAGGTGTGAGTGTGTAATGCATGTGTGCGTGCATCGTATAAAATGATGTATGAACAGAGATAAAAAAAAAAATTCCTTTCAGTGACAGTAGATTCAGAACGTCAATTTAAGTGTAACATGGTTCAGCCTGTGTTGTCTGAATGCACGAACAGCAAGAATCGTGCCCCACTCAGTCACTTATGCGTGTATAAATAACTGTGTTGCCTTTGTAAACATTTATAAATATAGCCCTGTATGCGCACACATGTTTTATGTACACGCAATGCAATAATTCATACATACACACATATATCTATATGCATGTATGTCAGTATGTATGTATATGTATATATATATGTATATATATATATATAAATATATATATATATATATATATATATATATATATATATATATAACCACATATATATATATATACATGTGTACATATGCATACATATATACATATATAAGTACATACAAATATGTATATATAGAGACATGTCAAGAAGGATATAAATACATGATTCGTTCTCATGCACGTGCTGTCTGACCACTTCCAGGAATGCCGACTTAGTAGGCTGCAATCATATATATATATATATATATATATATATATATATATATATACATGCATGCATACATACATGCGTACATACATACATACATACATACATACATACGTACGTACATATAACGTATGCACAGAGATAGATAGTGAAATATACATGTTATTCAAAATTTTGTCTTTACATATGTTCGTGTTCGTGTGTATATATAAACATTGTACATTTTGCTATACTCCCCACGATTTTCCTGTCGGTCAGTCTGTCTGTTTGACTGCGCCTATCTCTCCTTTTCCTCTCTCTCTCACTCTCTCTCTCTCTCTCTCTCTATACATATATGTATATATATATATATATACACATGTATTATGCATATATATGCATATATATATATATATATATATATATATATATATATACATATATATATATACATATATATTTATATATATATACATATATATTTATATATGTATGTTTTCATTTATGTATGTAGGCATGTGTTTTATGTATGTATAAGAATGTATGTTTCTATGTAAGTATGTATGTATATATGTATGTATGTATGTGTGTATGTATGTATGTATGTATGTATGTATGTATGTATGTATGTATGCATGCTGTCCTCTCGTGTAACATGAGAGTACGGAGAATCTGGCAGCAAAAAGATGGATGAACCATATTATATTCATTTAAAATGAATTAACATTAAGTAAACAAAATCGAAACAACATATTTAACAGCATGCTTTCACTTACGTAAGTTTTCTTTCTCAGTTTTTTCGCTATTGCCAGAGGGTAACCCCGTGATAAACAGCAAAACCGAAGCGAGACACCACATAGTCGTATTGTAATAAAGATTGTCTCTCTCGCCTTGTTTTCTTCGCCACCCCGAAATGATTTGGCTTTTAAGTGGGTAACAGAAGCAATGAATGACAAGAGAAATATTAAATTGATAAGAAGTTGCCGGTATAGAGTATGTATGTATGTATGTATGATATTCACTCTGTTTCTCTGTCTCTCCCTCAGTCCCCCCCTCTCTCTCTCTATCACAATATGAACATTATTTTGTGTGTGTGTCTACGTGCGTTATTTGTTTAAAGTACTTGCTGCATTTTCTTTAGGTGTATACGTGCTTAGGGGTGTGTATGGCTATTTTACCCAAAGCCCCGTCAAATCAGGCGAATTAGAAGGAATCTCTGAGACACTGGCTGGCAGGACTGCTAAGCAAGGGAATTAATTTACCATTTTTAGTCCATCATTCTTTTGATATTTTCATTTACTTTTTTAGAATCATCTCAATTCAGGTCAACCCGAAAACATGTGAAAGTTGGACACAGAGTCTTTACCTCCACGCCTCCCCAGTCTCAGTGGAATATGTCGCTCGTTTTTCTCAGCAGATACGTTTAATAGTCTAAGTACTTACATGATAATAGTGGGGCTTTGGCGGAGCTGGTGTAGGTGGTAGTTTTTGGGCGAGGGATCGGTGATAGGGGTTTTGGCG
>NC_142942.1:38292818-38330318 GCF_046866305.1 Octopus bimaculoides
ATATATGTGATTATTTCATTGCTTTCAATATATATGAATAGTGGATTTCTCTGTTTGTTTTGCAGTAAGTGCTTGTGAAAATAGAATATCTATGTAAGTATGTGTGAATACTTGTATGAATATATATATATGTCCATATCTCTCCCTCTTTCTCTCTCTCAATATATATGTATATATGTACATACATATATATGTGAGTGTGTGTGTGTCTGCGTGTGTAGATGTGTGTATTATTAAACTTTAAGACCTTATATATATATAGAAAACTTTTATATATATAAGACTTAGATATATAAATATTTGCATATATAGTCATATATACATGAACATATGTGCATGAACGTATGTATATTTATTATTATTATTATTATTATTATTATTATTATTATTATCATTATTATTATTATTATTATTACTATTTCTTTTTTCTTTTTAGAAATAACGTAATTGGATCCGTTTTATATTTGTAGCTACAATATGACATAAAGAATTTCTGCAGCCATATGATTTATATTGGTACATTTTTACTACAATAATTTTTCTTGTTTTCAACGCATTCACAATTTTCTCCTTCAAAGTTAGCTATTTATTTTCTTTCTCTCGCTCAGTTCCTAAAATTATTTCACTACATCATTATTTGTTGCCGTCACCAAACATTTTTTGTTTGTTTTTTGATTGCTCAAATGAATGAGATCATTCAACATTTGAAATTAAACAAACGATTAATCTCAAGGATACAGCTCGACTCCACCCATTTTAGATGATGGTATGTTATTTTGGAGCAGTAAATAAATACTAAAACATTGTTTTATGGTCCACACTATTTTATTATGTAAGCTGGCGCGCTGTTACTGTGTTTTGGTGTATTTTTATATACTTAATTCAAATCCCGATAAGCCTGCCATTGCTTTATACCCAACCGAGGTCGATTGTATAAAGTACACGCTCCCCCGAAAAATTCCTAGCCTTGTACCGACATGAGAAACATTTTTTTTTTTTTATTTTGCCTCGTAAACAAATCTCTGTAAGCAAAAAACAAAATGATGGAGTGCATCTCAGTAGTGACCTGATTAAGGATATATTAATATGCTGATTTCAAATCTTGGGACAAGGCCAGCATAATAGGTGGAGTGAGTAAAATGATAACATCGACCCTAGTGCTTGACCGGTGCTGATTTTACCGACCTTGAAAGAATGAATGGCTAAGCCGACCTCGGCGGAATTTGAACTCAGAACATAATGACGGCGGAAATGCCGCTCTGCATTTTGCTGTACAAATATATCAATTTATTGAAAGCGAATCTAGAGCGGGGGAGCTTTAGATTCAATTATTGCATTTCAATAATTTTCTCTGATTTTCATCATTCTCGAATTTGAAAGACATATAGCGGTGCGTAAGCCAACTCAAGAAATCTCTTGTGAGACTTTCTATTGATGAACCTGAAGAGACTCAGAACGTACGGGTAAAGATACCGCTTGCTAAAAATTTTAAGCGAAAACATCAACAAACCACGAATTCTACGATAAATATACACACGAGCAATGTAATGAATATTTTTTAAAATAGGGCTATTCTTCAGAATAGAATTTCAAGGTAGTCTAATGCATACCCCAATATCAGTTCATTTTATGCCGTGCATGAGAGACATGCTTTGCAATCTTCAGTTGGAGACAGTATTTAACATCTATTTCTAAAATATTCATTACGTCAACTCGTGTGCCTGTTTCTAAATTTAAACGTCCTGCTCCGTTTATAGAGAAAACTATTGTAAACAATAAGAGAGTAAATATGTGAAGTATTATTACTGTTAAAACATTAATAATGAGGTGGCTAGCAAGACTTCTACCTAAACAGGTATAAAATATTTAAAGAAAAGAAGGGTAAAGGTACCGCTTGCTAAAAAATTAAAGCGAAAGCTTAAAAAAACCCCACCAATTCTACGATAAATAGGTAGAAGGCTTGCTAGCCAATGAGGTGGCTAGCAATTCGTAGCAAATATAAAAATAACTTCCAGGGACAATAGTGGTTTAGTGAGACTGAAGGTTGTGGAGTTTTCCGTATCGAAGTCCGATAAACTGAAAAGTAGTAATTTTTATATTTCATGGCAGGTGACCAGGGTTGCCTGGTATGGAAATAAGAATATAAGAGTTAAAGAATAGAGTTGATAAGATCCGGGCTACATATGTTTCTTTGTGAGCTAAATTTCGAAAGTAATAACTATCCAAGCGAGGTGTAATCCGCAGGCTACGCGTCAGACCAAGGGTTTCTTGATTGAATGAAAGTTTACATTGTCGCAAGGAGGTTCTTGTTAACACATGGAATTATTCTGATCACATTCCGATCGATTCTTCCATGGTTAATAAGCACCTCCTTGCGACAATGTAAAATTTCATTCTATCAAGATGCCCTTGGCCTGACAAGTAGCCACCGGTATACACCTCGCTTGGATATTTACCATTCCGAGGTTCTGCTCGCTATGAACTGTGTCACATTGAGTTTGTGTGAAGACTAAGCTTATGGGACAAGAGTCCGTAGTATACTCAGTTATAAACACACAGTTCCGTTGATCAAGAAAATTAATATTCCTTTTGCTGATATGTTGCTTCATCTTGTTGAAAACGAGGACTGTTCATAGTGTGTGTGTGTGCATGTGTTTGCGTGTTTATGTGTGTATTTATATACATATTTATATGTATATAAATAAATAAATGAATATATATGGGTGTGTCTGTGTGTGTGTGTGTGTGTGTGTGTGTGCACATATGCATATACACACACACACGCATTTACACACACACACACACACACACACACACACACACACACATATATGTATGCACATACACGCTCACACAAATGCAATTGATACAGACGTATACGATATATGTATCTAAAAACATTGGCCTCTTCATGGGTGTCTCATTATCATTTATTGCTATTTTCATAACTGTAACTCTTACGTTTAGTTTTCACACCTTTCAACATCATCCCATGAACATGTGCTGTATATTCTATCATTTCCCGTTTTGAGCGTGTATTTCCTAAATTTGAATTACATTGATCTAAGCGTTTCGCTTGGCGTGCTAACTTTTCTGCCAGCTCACCGCCTTTAAATTTCCAAATATTACGTAAGCGCTCTAATTGCTATTCTGAAATCCCAGAGAGTACCATATGCCTTGAAGACTGGTGCCAAGTCTTTCGAAACTTAGTGACCGAAACTTCTGATTATGTAGGAAAATAATATCGATTATTTTTTCTGCAGCAATAACAAATATTAATGTTCTTTTCACCACTCTGATGTTTTTGAATGACTAGAAAAAAACACTAGCTTGCTTTCCATCAATCAGTTCTGCTCTGCTCTAACGTACTTTCTGTGTAGCTGTCTTAATATTTTAGTCGACTAAATCGGTGAGCTGGCAGAAACGTCAGCACGCCGGGCGAAATGCTTCGGGATATTTCGTCTGTCTTTACGTTCTGAGTTCAAATTCCGCCGAGGTCGACCTTGCCTTTCATTCTTTCAGAGTCGATAAATTAAGTACCAGTTGCGTATTGATGTCGATCTAAACGACTGGTCCCCCTCCCCAAATTTCGGGCCTTGTGCCTAGAGTAGAAAAGAATATTTTAGTCCACTAAATGTATGAATAACGTTTTTATCCTCCCCTTGCAAGTTCCTCCACCATCAAAAACGTAAACTACCTCCTCGAAGCTATCTTCCCAAAAACTATTTTAGAAATTTATTCAGTTAAAATTGTCCCCTTGAAAATTGTCACCTTTATCAATAATTTAAATACATTATGGGAATTGTAAACTTCTATATTTCATAGAAGGATACTTTTATACACAGCTCAGTGCGTACTGTTTTCTGCCTCCCGAACGGCAGCTTTTTCAAACATGTTTCTATCAGCAATAATCCAGAAAAATATCTTACATTCACTGTTTGCGTTGCATCCAACTGTATATTAAACCCAGTACTAAATCGATTACCAAACTTTTGTTGTCGCCTCCTTCACCTCCCCTCCTTCTCGTTTCCTCCTCCTTCTCGTTTCCTCCTTCTTCTCCTTTCCTCCTCCTTCTCCTTTCCTCCTCCTTCTCGTTTCCTCCTCCTTCTCGTTCCCTCCTCCTCCTCCTTTCCTCCTCCTCCTCCTTTCCTCCTCCTTTCCTCCTCCTCCTCCTTTCCTCCTCCTTCTCCTTTCCTCCTCCTCCTTTCCTTTTTTACATACTGCTCCTTCCCCTCCTCGTCATTCTCTCATTTTCTGTCTATGTTCTCTCTCTTTCCCCCCTCCTGTCTCCTTTCTCTCTCTAGAGATTCAACCGTTCTTTTACAAAATGTATCTGTGTCCTATTAAACCTTTATTTGATATATTACTCTTTCTAACAATCTATCAAATCTTTAAGACAGTT
Organism: Octopus bimaculoides; assembly: GCF_046866305.1. Lineage (NCBI taxonomy): Eukaryota > Metazoa > Mollusca > Cephalopoda > Octopoda > Octopodidae > Octopus > Octopus bimaculoides. Next base: position 38,297,221 of record NC_142942.1, read on the forward strand.
TTAACAATGATTTAATGCCTATAATTGAGAAAAGTGGAAACAGCATACCATTCCGATATCCAGTTCTAGCTGACCACCAATCTATCAATGCCATCAATGTAACCAGCGCACCAATGATAGTGCAATCCATGTTTACAGAAGAATCTTGTACTGTTCGTGTTCTATGTCAAAAGAATGGAAAATAAGGCTGTGCAGGTATTACTTTAGTATTGATAATTAACTCAGATCAGCTGTTGCCTGAAACCATCCGGCCTTTTATAAATCTAAAGCTAGATTGCCTAATGTTTCTATTAGTATAAAAACAAGAAAAATAATAATAACAATAACATTATACCATGTGACCGCAGTGACAAATCTATTTGCTTTTGTCCATAATTTCCTCGTCGGATATTGCCACATGCTCGACAGTAACAAACTGTTCTCAGTGCTGTCTTTCCAATTCTTATCTGGGTACCATTGATTAAAAGCGAATAGAAAAATAATCTATTTCCCCAGGGCATATGAAATTGCAGACAACTTTGAACAAAGAATTAACACCTTCCTTCTGTGCAAAAAATTATTTTCTCAATTCACACGAATAGTTATTTCTCAATATTCGCTTCTTAAACTAAGCTTATTCGTATTCAGCAAGCCACTTTGTTTAGCAGGTTTATTATCGATATCAGCAACTTCTGATGTGGAAGATATCGGTTTAAACAGTTTTCATATCTTACGACAGTCCCTGCTGACATTCTTTTAGAACAGTTTCACATAAATTCAAACATGGAGAAATTTCCTGGTAGTTGATGTGTAAAGTTAGATCTGGTGTTATAGTGCCGGACCGAGGTGAGCGGACAAAATTCCGATAAGGAATATGAGGGCAACTTCATCTCAGAGGAGGAGGTGGTCTCCATTTTTCCATACATGATCAGGTATACCCGATTTATATATATCTCCTCGTGTCACAGCTTTGCGATGTTCCTCTACCCTTATTTTGTGGTGGGTGGCATGTTTCGCCTTTGTATAACCTACCACAGCTGCATGGGAGGGAGTACACGCATTTTTTGGTCGTATTCTCTTCTATTGGTGGTTTTACTCGAAGGAGATATTTGCGAAGATATTCTTGAATACTGTCCTGATGTCATATGGGCCGAATATCTTTTGTATCTTTTCGGAGAGGCCTTTCACATAGAGTAGACAGACTGTAGACAGTTTATTGGTTTCATCCCCCCTTTTCTTCATAATTGGAGTAGATAGTATGTTTTGGGGGTAGTTGTTGCTTAATAGATTGTTACTGAGCTTGATCATTTCTTCGTGGTGGGTATCACGATCGCTACTTATATTCTTTGCTCGATGTTTTAGACACTGAGCAAACCCTGTCTTTACACTGTGTGGATGGTGGGAATTGAAGTTAAGGTATCGTCCAGTGAAGGTCGGCTTGCGGTATACGGATGTCCTGAATCTATACTTGGTGCGTGTTATTAATATCCGTCAAATGTAAATAATGTAAATAACGTAAATACTGTACACAATTCCTCATCTTTTAAATATAGAACTGTATGTCAAATGTTTTTGTGCGTTGACCCGCCTTGTATATAAGCTTTACGACTGGCGTGCTCAATAACGTACGTTAATATATGTTTAGGTTGTCATCTGAGAAATTTACAGTATTCAAATAAGTGAAGTTTTGTTTTCAAGCCAAAATAATTAACGTTGTTGATTAATTTAACCTCTAGTTTGGCAAACTTAAACTTTTTTTTTTTACTTTACACCTTTACTAATTTCAACTTGGAAATAGCAATTGCTGCTATTAATTAATATTGGAATAGCAATTACCGTTAACTTGTATATTGTAATAGCCTGTCACTGTCCACAAAGTAATATTACCCCTCTCCCCACACATAAAGTAAAACTAACACAAATCTTCCGTTTATTGGTATATATTTATTCAAGAAAGCCGTGAACTTTCAGAATCGTTAGCACGCCAGGCGAAGTGCGTTACATTCTGAGTTCAAATTCCGCTGAAGTTGCCTTTGCTTTTCATCCTTTCGGGGTCGATAAAATAAGTACCAGATGAGTAATGGGATCAATGTAACCCACTTATCCCTCTCCAACCCCACACAAAAAAAAAAAAATTGCTAGCCTTTTTCCCAAATTTGAAACCAATATTAGTGCGGTGAGCTGGCAGAATCGTTAGCCCGCTGAACAAAATGCTTAGCGACAATTCGTCCGCGTTCAAATTCCGCCGGGGTTGACGTTGCTTTTCATCCCTTTCGGGGCTTATTAAAATAATTATCAGTTGAGCATTACGGTCGAGCATTACGGTCGACTTAACCCCTTTCCTGAACCTACTGGCCTTGTGCCAAAATATAAAAGCAGTATGTGTATATTGAAGCCAGATATTTATAATGCATTTCCCCTCTAATTCTATTTTATCATCTCACTTTAATATTTATCAAAGTTAATACAGCACACTTTGCATTTCAATATGCTTCGTTATATAACTAAAGTGATGTATTTAGTATCATAATAGCTTAACTCTTCTACATTTTTATGCATATTTTAAATATATATAGCATTATGTCATTGTAACTTTCGACGGCTTGAAAAAAGAAATACTATTCAAACAATATATAGCTAACTTCTGATATGAATATCTTTTAGGCGCAGTTTCCGGATTCAATTCCACTGCATGGCACCTTGGGAAAGTGCCTTCTAATATAGCCTCGAGCCGACTAAAGACTTGTGAGTGAATCTAGTAGACCGAAACTGAAAGAAGCCCGTCCTATATATATATATATATATATATATATATATATATATATATATATATATATATATATATATATATATATATATATATATGTATGTATGTATGTATGTATGTATGTATGTATGTATGTATGTATGTATGTATGTATTTGTGTGCCTGCGTTTGTCATTCCACCATCGTTTGACACCGATGTTGATGCCGCCGTAACTTACCGGGGCGGCAAAAGACCTCGATAGAATAGATATTAGGCCTACAAAGAATAAGTCCTCCGGTCGATTTGTTCGACTAAAGGCAGTGCACCAGCATGGCGTCAGTCAAATGACTGAGACAAGTAAGAGAATAAAAGAATAACAAAAAATGTGTTCTACCACATGTTAACATCATGTTCAATTCTTTTCCATGCTTAGTTATGAGACTTTAATGCAGTTACTACCATACAAAGTTTAATGCAGCGGGAATCAGTTCTACATCTGAAACTTGAAGTCATTGAAATGTAGAGTTTATTAGTAAGCACAAATCTTTAATTAGGCGTAGGCGTCGCTGTGGTTTGCTTGCCGACCACATGGTTCTGGTCATAAACGTAGCTTCTGCGACACATTGGACGAAACAGTAAACCATCTCGTTTCGGGATGTCCTGTGCTGATCCCAAACGAATACAAAAATCGCCAAGATAGGGTAGGACAGTATTTACATTGGATAATATGTAAACAGTACAAAATCGGCACTCCTGCTGACTTGTATGAATATCATCCTGAGCCAGTCGTTGAAGGTATAAGTGTCACTATCTTCTGGGATTTCCCAGTCAACACCGACAGAACGATCCAGGCTAATCAGCCAGACATAATTATTAAAGATAAGGAAGAAAATACTTGTTGACTAATATATGTAAGTGTCCCCACTGATAACTATGTATCTGTAAAGGAATTTGACAAATTAATTAAATATAAGGACCTGGAAACTGAAATACAAAAGATGTGACATCTTAAAGCAAGAATTCTTCCTGTTATTGTAGGTGCCCTAGGTATGATAAAAAAAGTGATGTCAGAAATATCTAGACAACATCCCAGGGGAACAATGTCCCAGAGAAATCCAAATGATTGTGCTGACATGTACTGCCCACATTCTTAGTAAAACTCTGTCCATTTAAATGTCTGTGTTGTATTACGTGAAGATATTTCGCAACTGCCCTTGCTACTTCCTTTCTCCAAGCCTTCAGTCAGACTGTAACATCTCTTATCCATCACTTGCCTTAGTATACAGGGTGTGTCTCGGAAAGTGATTGTAAATAACATGCAAATTAAAAGTAAACAACCACAGCAACAATAATAATAATAATTAAAAACTAAGGAGGGTTCTTGGCTTCTAAGTGCTTCTTGTGCATGATAATAATAATGATAATAATAATAATAATAATAATAATAATAATAATAATAATAATAATAATAATAATAATAAAGTAATAATAATAATAATAATAATAAGATTGCCATGGAGAACGATAGCGACATTATTTGCAACCTTAAAAAGGTTGATCGAAGGAAAGTGAACCAAGAAACGAAAAATGCCAATGAAATTCTGAAATACATCAGAACAAAAAACATCACAGAAACATATAATTTGATCAAAGCAGCAAGAATTGTTGTAGCAGAGAACGTGGGTGTTGATGGCAAGAAAAAGAACCATAATGGAAGTGACAAAGGAAAAGATCCATGGTGGAAAAGAAGAATCCAGGCAGGATTAGACATGCTCTCGAAGGAAATCTCTGTGTTAGACCGAAAAGAGAAAAGGAAGCTTAAAAGCGAACAAGAACACAGGGCGCTGAAAAGGGTGTATAATACTGAAAGCAGGGCCTCAAAGTAGTAGTCGTAATGAAAGAATTGAAACAGCGCCTCGTTGCAAAGAAAGTAAAGATGGTGAGATATAATCAAAGACTGAAAGGTTACCAGAAAAATAGGTTATTCAGAGTAGATCAGAAGAGATTCTATAAAGAAATAGAGAGTGTACACATGAAAAGTTGATACCAGATGACATTGGAAGTCAAATATGTTGGAGTGACATCTGAAGCAAAGACAAAGAGCACAAGAAGGATGCTGAATGGTTGCAAGAACTGAAACAAACAGTAGTCTGTCCAAAACAGGCAGAATTAATGATTTCAGTTAGGGAAGTGAAGGAAATCAGCAAAAAAAAAAAAAAATGAGCAACTGGAAGGCCCCGGGACTAGATGGAGTTCAAGGCTACTGGATCAAAAGATTTGGTGAATGCCATGCACGAATAGCTGCGCAACTCCACACCTTGTTAAATGCCGACCAAGTAACACCAAAATGGTTGACATTGAGTAGGACAGTGCTATGCCTGAAAAACATCGAAAAAGGCAATACAGTATGCAATCACATGCCGATATCCTGTTTGCCACATATGTGGAAGTTATTGACTGGAATAGTTGCAGAGTCAATGTACGAACATCTACAAAAAAAGTGGATTCCTGCCACATGAGCAGAAGGGTTGCAAGCGTAAGTGAAGAGGCACCAAGGATCAACTCCTTATAGACAAAACTGTACTTAAAGACTGCAAGAGGAGGAAAAGAATCTTAGCCATGTCATGGATCAACTATCATAAGGCGTATGATATGACCCAACATTCTTGGATTATGGCGTATATGAACCTATTTGGTATTGCATGGAATATTGAGCGATTGCTTGGAAAAAGTATAGCGAATTAGAGGACGGACTTGACAGCACACCGAAGAAGTTTAGGGACAGTAGAAATTAGGAGGGGCATCTTCCAAGGTGATTGCCTGTTCCCACTAATCTTTGTACTGTGCTTGATACCACTAACACTGATTCTGAGAAAAGCAAAAGCTGGGTATGTATTCAAAAGCCGCCAATAAAAAGTCAACCATTTGTTATTCATGGATGACCTCAAACTTTATGGTAAAGATGAAGCCCAAGTCAGTTCCCTCAGTGATACGGTGCATACCTTCAGTGTTGATATCAGAATGGAGTTCGGGTTGAGAAAGTGTAGTGTATTAGTCTTGAAGAGAGGCAATATCAAATCTATGAACGGGCTAACGATACTATCGGGGGAGGTTATGAAAGAGATAGAAGAGACGGGCTATAATTACTTGGAGATTTTGGAAATGGATAAATTGATGGAGAAAGAAATGACAGAAAAATTTAAGGTGGAATACTTGCGCAAACTGAGACTGATCCTTAAGTCGAAATTAAACGGACGGAATAAGATCGAAGCTATCAACACCTGGGCGGTTTCACTCCTTAGATATGGAGCAGGGGTAATCGCATGAACAGTAGACGAACTAAACGACTTAGACAGAAAGACAAGGAAGTTGCCCACTAGATATGGGTTACTCCACCCAAAAGGTGTCACAGACAGACTGTATGTACCAAGAAAAAGAGGGGGAAGAGGACTTATTGGATGCGAACAAAGCATTAAAGCAGAAGAAAAAACATATCATGGTATGTAAAAATGCTATAGAACTGCTATTACTAGAAGTAAGAAGTTCAGGCCTGTGTCGGATGAAAGATTACAAAGATAAAGCACTATACAAGAAATTGAAAACGAATGGAACTGAAAATAGGTGGGTAAAGAAAAGAATGCATGGTCAATTTTATAGGGATGTTGAAGATAAGACAGACAGAGGAAAAAGATGGTTGTGGATGACTAAAAGTGATTTAAAGCTGGAAACGGAGGCTCTAATCTGTGCTGCCTAAGAGCCAGCACTAAGAACAAACTACATAAAATACAGAATAGACAGCAACAGCAGAAAGTGATAAGTGCAGAATCTGTGGACAAAACGGTGAAACCGTATGGCATATTACCAAACATTGTACGCCGCTATCCCAGAAAGAACATAAGAGACGCCACGACAATATAGCCAGGTTTGTCCATTGGACAATTTGCAATAAGTATGGACTTGACAGAGTAAAAAATTGGTACGACCACAAACATGAAGGTATCGTCGAAAATAGAAATGGAAAGATCTTATGGGATTTTATGATTCAGTGTAATCATGAGATAGAGAACGGTAAGTCAGACAGTCTTAACTGAGAAAGAAAACAAACTATGCTGGATCATAGATATAGCGTGCCCAGCTGACAACAACGTATGCGATAAGGAAGAAAGAAAAGTCGAGAGATATGACGGGTTAGCTTGGGAAGTTAAGAAGCTGTGGTTATTGAAAAAAGTAGTGGTAGTACCAATTATTATCAGAGCTCTAGGAACAGTGAGCAAAAATCTCGAGAATAGGGGTTGCCATAAGGGTGGAGAACTTTCAGAAAACATTACTGCTTGGAACCGCTCGGATACTCCAGAATGTGCTCGAAAAATAAGAGGAGTTACCTTAGTTCACTGATAGTAAACAGCTGACACCGTAGTACATCTCCAGCGTTAGAAGCTGTGAAAAGGCAACAACAACAACAACAACAACAACAACAACAACAACAATAATAATAATAATAATAATAATAATAATAATAATAATAATAATAGTAGTAGTAGTAGTAGTAGTAATAATTACGAGAGTGAGTACAATACTGGTCATTAATAATCACTAGAGAAATGACAATACACATTTTAAAAGACAAGATTAAAGGGAAATACAGCTCGCAACTATAGACCAATTACTTGCTTACCAGTAGTGTGGAAGCAGTTAGCAGAAATGCTTTCAGAAAGCAATTACGAGCACCATGGCAACCAGAATTTACAACCAGAAGAACAGAAAGGTTGCAGGAAGAAGGCTAGAGGAAAGTATGATCTATTATATAAAGACAAAGCAGTTCTAAATGAAGTAAAAGCTAGAAAGAAAAATCTAAAAGTAACATGGATAGATATCAAAAGAAGAATTCTCCAGGAGGACTTGTTGTCCTCTTTAATGTTTGTCTTATGTTTGACCCCCCCCCCCCCCCTCAGTTTATTATTAAAGAAGGCAAAGTCAGATTATCTATTTAGAAATAGTAAGGGGAAAATTAGCCATTTCCTCTACACGAATGATCTGAAGCTTTTTAGTAAGAATGTAAAAGAGATAGATTCCTTAATACAGACTGTAACACTTTTCAGCAAAAATAAAGGCATTGAATTTGGCATAGGTAAGTGTACAATGTTAGTCATGGGAAGGGGACAGGCACTCAACAGCAAAGGCATCCAAATACCAGATGGCCAGACATTAAAATCATTGAAAAGCGGAGAGAGTTATAAGTATCTAGGAGTATTAGAATCTGACTGAGTACTAACTACGGAAATGAAAACGAAAATTGAGAAGAGGAAGAGTGAGGAAGTTAATTAAATCAAAGCTAAATGGTCCGAATTTAGTGAAGTCTGTAAATACCTTGGCAGTATCATTACTTAGATACTCAGCAGCTTTTGTAGACTGAACAAAAACTGAATTAGCAAAGCTAGACAGAAGAACTAGGAAGGAATTCAATATGAAAAGAGAACTCCACTCAAGAGTAGGAGTAGCAAGATAATATCTACGTAGAAAGGAAGGCAGAAGGGGGTTAGTATCAGTAGAAGACTGTGTGGAGTTCGTTAGAGTAGATATAGACTCCTATGTAGGTAATATTAAAAGAAAGTTTATTAAAAGCTGCTAGAGTCACAGCAAGAACAGGGAAACCAAAAACCCAAACGAAGTTTAAAACTGGAAAGTAGATCTGAAATCATGTGACTGGCATGGTAGATTCCCAAAGGTAGTTTCAGCAAATAGTATTAGTGAGACGTAGTTATGGTTGCAGAAAGGAAAGCTGATGAAGGAGACAGAAAGTTTGCTAGTACTGCACAAGATCAAGCACTAAGAACTAATTGGATAAAGTTGGCCAAGATAGACAAACACCCTAGTAGATTCCCAATGTTGATTATGCAAACAAAAAGAGGAAAGTGTTAGTCATATAGCAAGCGAATGTAGCACGCTGGCACAGAAAGAATACAAGAAAAGACGTGACAATCTAGGGAGTGCAATCCTTTGGGAGCTATTAAGAAAGCTAGGATTTGAACATACTGATCAATGGTATGATTATGAACCTAATAAATTACTAGAAAGTAAGAAATACAAGATACTGTGTGATTTTAACACTCAGAATGATAGCGTAATAGAAACTAGAAGGCCTGATTTAGTAGTAGTAGTAGTAGTAGTAGTAGTAGTAGTAGTAGTAGTAGTAGTAGTAGTAGTAGTAGTAGATAAAAAGAACAGAAAGTGCCAGATAATTGACTTTAGAGTTCCAAACGATGAAAAATTTATGAGAGAGAAAACATAGTAAAGTATCAGGATCTAGTTATTGAATTACAGAGACTATGAAAAGTGCGTCTAAAATGTATCCCAGTAGTTATAGGCGCATTGGGAAGATCTGAAATAAGTATAACACCCAGTTTAGTACAGTTGCAGTAAATAGTGTTATTAGGCGCAGGAGTGCCTGTGCGGTAAGTAGCTTGCTTACCGACCACATGGTTCCGGGTTCAGTCCCACTGCGTGGCACCTTGGGCAAGTGTCTTCTGCTATAGTCTCGGGTCGACCAAAACCTTGTAAGTGGATTTGGTAGACGGAAACTGAAAGAAGCCCGTCGTATATATGTACATATATATGTGTGTGTGTTTGACAACCGATGCTGGTATGTTTACGTTCCCGTAACTTAGCGGTTCAGCAAAAAGAGACCGATAAAATAAGTACTAGGCTTACAAATATTAAGTCCTGGGGTCGATTTTCTCGACTAAAAGCGGTGCTGCAGCATGGCCGCAGTCAAATGACTGAAACAAGTAAAAGAGCAAAAGTGTAAAGAGAGAAAGCTAGGATACTTACGAGGGTTCTTGGCATCTGCGGTTACTTGCTGTAACCCAATAGGGGGGTTCTGGACATCTGCGTCTATTTATTGTAGCCCGATGTTAGGATTCTTTTCTTTTCTAACAGTCTAATCTGTTGAGTGTATATGAAAATAATAATAATAATAATAAATTGCAGCGGTCCTTTATGCCCCGTAAAAGAACTCGGAAGGCTGGGCCTTCAGTCAGGCCTTTCGCAATACTATTAAAACGAACTTTTCAACACCCCTTCGTGTATAATATCGGGAAAATATTTTGTGTACATGAAGGCGTTATTAAATATTTAGGGAAAGATCATATACAGATGCTGAAATTGTCTGCAAGTAGCAGGTGTTTAAGCAAAGATGATTACAAAAATAACAATCCTACAAATTTAGCAACGATGTGAATGACGTATTGTTAATATCTGTCTCCTATATCTGTTTACTTGTTACTCATAAATTTGATATCGCATTGAATTCTGACTGTTGGAGAATACGCACACGTATATGTAGATCAGTTTTCTGCAGGTATATAAAAGTGTCCTACTATTTACATAAAATATCTTGTCATTTATTTTCAATAAATATATTCGTTCATTACTATAGGTACACAACTATAATCTAAAATCTACAAATATTTTTGTAGGTCTTTGTTAACTCTTTAATAAGAGTATGTATGTTAAAAACAAGTTTCTATTCAATTAGTATCTACATTTAAAAATAAGAAATCATCATTTTTCATTCCAATAGTACATCAACGTATTTCTACACGTGCAGTGGTGCCTGCAACAATCAGATAGATTTCATGCATTATTTTCCTTATTATCGATAATGTTCTACATCATTATTCACTTCTTATTTCGCTGCAGCAAATCCCTTAATATATGCAGACTAGCAAGCCATACTGAACTGGGGAAACCATTATGGAATCGATGTTGCATGGACACGGCTAATAATGAACTGTGACATCATGGCTGACGTGAATGTGGAGAGAGGTCATACAATTGTCGTGACTTTGATTTCACCAATAAATTTTGAGTAGAAAACCGCATAAAATCTAGAGAGTAATGATGTGGCAATCATACTTGGACAATTTTGTTTGTTTTGCCCTTGTTTTATCCATTATTACAATACAGTTACGGTAGAAAGCTGATAGGATCGTTTACGATACGGCAAAATGCTCAAAGGCATTTTGCTTGTCTTTACTTCGGTGAGTTCTAATTACATTGATGGCAACTTTGCTTTTCATGCATTCGGGGGCAAAAGTGTGTCAGTTAAATACTGAAGTTGTTGTAAACGACTAGCACTCTACATATCCCGCCCCAGCCCCCAAAACCCCCAAAGAAGTTCAGACCTCTGTCAATAATAGGAAGTATTATTACAATGCAACTGGAGTGAAGTTTAAGTGCAATTCATATTAGTGTGAGATAAAAATGAAATCAACAGTTGAAATAATCAAATAAAGGCATAAAATCTGCGGTAAAATTTCAGTCATAATATTATACTGAGCATATGGTGTACTCCTGAACAAATAGAAATCCACCAACGCCTGTAAAATATAAAATTCGCTTGCACTTACGAATATATATATACTTATGTTCACATATCTATCTATCTACCTACCTACCTGCCTACCTGCCTACCTATCTATCTATCTACATGAATATGCTCACAAACAACACACACACACACACACACACACACACACACACACACACACACACACACACACACACACGCGTATATATATACGAGAGGCTTCTTTCAGTTTCTGCCTACTAAATGCATTCACAAGGTTTTGGTCAGACCGAAGCTATAGCAGAAAGCACCTCCCCATGGTGCCACGCAGTAGAATTGAACCCGGAAACATGTGGCTTGAAAACAAGTGATCTACCACGCAGCTACACCTGCTATTTCATATATATATATATATATATATATATATATATATATATATATATATATATATATATATATATATATATATATATATATATATATATATATATATATATATATATATATATATATATATATATACACACACACATATATATATTCATTTATTCTTTTATTTGTTTGTCATTTGACTGCGGCCAAGCTGGAGCACCACCACATCGGTTGCCAAGACGAAGACGGGTGCGTAAACAACAAACGGATGTATTAGTTTAACGCTCAGGAAGTGAAGAAGTCTTTTAAGTTTCGAGCCTCTGCGCTTCAACAGAAAGGAATACAGAAATAAGCAAAGGGAGAAAATAAAAGAGAGAGGAAATAAAAAAAGGTTTAGTAGCTAGCGATCAATCATATATATATATATATATATATATATATATACGACAGGCTTCTTTCAGTTTCCGTCTATCAAATGCGCTCACAAAACTTTGGTCGGCTCGAGGCTATAGTAGAAAACACTTGCCTAAGTTGCCACACAGTGGCACTGAACCCGAAACCATGTGGTTAGTAAGCAAGCTACTTAGCCACTCCTGCCTATATACTGGATTGCGTGTTCGTTTCTCTTTTTGCCATCTGTGATTTTACTTTTGATCTTCTATATAAGTAAAGATATTTACTCCTTCTGGCTGCTTTTCTTTCTACGAAACGCGACGTTACATTTGCAGAATTGTTATTTTAACGGGTTGTATTTATTTATCTCGACGAGATACACTTGCACCGCCAGATGTTCCTGAACTAGTTGTTGAATGTCCCACCCGTGAGTGATCGATGCTAGATGTGTCGAAACAATTGCCGTGATTAATAATAAATTCTCGTATATTCCATCTGCCGTCTTTCATTTGCCATATATATATATATATATATATATATATATATATATATATATATATATATATATATATATATATATATATATATATATATATACACGCACACACCCACTTCTTTAAACGTAGGCATATATTCACACCACTTGCGACGAAGTCTGTGTCAGTGTATGTTCATAATTCCACCCTTACCTGTACCCTTGTCGGTTTATACTCGGAGTAGTTGGCTTGTATAATGTGGTTATTAGATGATAGTGTCGTTTCGACATATATATGTATATGAACAGATATGAATGCTCTAATATGGTGAAAAAAAAATCTAAAAATTGTATTGATTTTCTTTTCTCGAGAACTAAATGTCTTAGCAAGTATGAGCTTTCGGAAAAATGCTGTTGTGTCGATATTGTATATTTGTGTTAAAACAAAATTTATTTCGGGAACCGACATGCCATACGTTGCACACAGATGATAATAACTCTAATGATTAACACATCAGCAACAATAACAACGAACCCGAAAGGTTGAAGGGCAAATTTGACTTTGGCGTAATTTGAATTCAAATGAAATACCACCAAACATTGTGCGACACGCTAAAGTTTCTGCCTGCCAACTATCTTAAGATGACAACAGCAGGAACAGCAACAACGACAAGGGTAGTGTCGATATCATTGTCCACAGTGTCTCGATGGACTCCAGAAGGATAAAATCCAAAGTCGACCTCGGCCGCTTTGGAACATAATACGCAAAGACGCTAAGCATTTTGTCCGGCGCAATAACATTTCTACCTACTCAATGCCTTCAACAACAATAATAAATATTCCTACTAAAGGCACAAAGCCCGAAATTTCTGGGGAAGGGGCTGAGTCGATTACATCGACCCCAGTGCGACTTCGGCAGAATTTGAACTCAGAACGTAAAGACGGACGAAAAGCCGCTAAGTATTTTGCCGACGTGCTAACGATTCTGTCAGCTCGCTGCCTCAATAATAATGATAATAATGATAATAATAATAATAATAATAATAATAATAATAATAATAATAATAATAACAGTAATAATAATTTTTCAAATTTTGCCACAAGGGCAGCCATTTTGGGGGAAGAGGTGTGTCGATTACATCGACTCCAGTGTTCAACTGGTATTTGTTTTATCGACCACCACCATCACCACCACCACCACCACCACCACCAACAACAACAACAACAACAACGACGACGTCGATGATGATAATGATAAAGTTATTAATCAGAGGAACATATTAATAGAATATATTTAGCAAAGTATTAATTAAATATACAATCACAATGATCAACGAATGTAATGAAACCAATAAATATTTGATAAATGATATAATATTAAGAAATAAAATAGAATTACACTTATGCATATATTCAAGTAATTGTGACGTAATAGTGTATTTGGTTTTGGGTACAAGATGAGTGGGATTATCAAAGTCGGACCCAATATAAATCTTTTGGTAGAGAACATAATCCGACTTGTACTTGATGTTGACTTTAGTAGTTTTGCCACTAAGTTAAAAGTTATAATTATGATAATGATTCGCTCCCTTTCCGTTAAGCTTGCACATGTCACCAATATTCCATCGTTGTGGGACTTGAAAATATATCTATACATTTTAAAACCGTAGTTGGAAGTATATGGACATATTAAGAATATTTGTAATAACTACTTCGAGACCGTTGGGCTTTAAGTCACGGTCATGACTAGCCAGAGGTAGGTGAACACCGTGGAATCAGCTCTGGTTTTGAGTGTAGGTCTACACCGGCCATATCATAAGCTAAATGAAAATGATATGTGTCGACAAGCCGGTGACAAAAGTCCGGCAAGGGGAAGACTAACGTCGAAAATATGATCGCAATAAGAAACACCATTTCTCACCAATCAAGATAAAGCAAAAGCGCGCGTGTACGCAAACACATACACACACACACACATACACAAAGACACACACACACACAGACACACACACAAACAGATACACAGACACAACACACACACACAAAGACACACACATACAGGCACACACCGTTAACTTCAAACACTCTTCGATACAAGGATCCACACAAAGGCAATGTTTACTCAGAATATTTTAAAAATATCCCCAAATTCATAAAGAACGCACATATTTTTAAATAGACAATTCTAACACCGCTCAATGCATATGCATATATTTGCATACGCACATACACACATCCCCATATACACGTGATACACATGATACACATGAACACTTAAAAGTCACGCACACCACGAGACCACAAATATTCTTCTATCTGCTTGATCTACTAGACGTTCCCTCAAATCAAACCCAACCGTCATAAGAAAGCGCATGCTAGATAATCTGGCCATGGGTAACACACACTTAGGAAAAAATGGGATAGCGACGGATGGAATGTGTTTCATCTTAAATGTGTTTGATAAAGACTGACTTAGAGATGAACAACAACAAACATGGACAAATATTCGGGCTAAACAATGATGGCAACGACATAACAGCAAACACCGTTTTACATGTGCTCGGTTACACACACAAACACACACGCGCGCGCGTTCACTCTTGTATACATAATTTTATATTAAAAAAAAACAATAAAGCACAACTTTGTGAGATACAGAGACTAATAGACAAGTAAATCTTTTTCAATTTCCGCCGAAAGAGAATTTATAGAAATCTTAAGTATCTTCCATTCTAAATGTGAGACATAATATTTCTTACCGAATCGATAACGTATAATATGGTTATATTTTTGTGGAATAATATTCTTATAAATGAAATTCCAAAGATAATTTTGAAGCAATTATATTGTTATCTAGTGGATCGGAGAAATATTTCATACAACCAACATTCATATAATATTATTGATATTGTTATATATCGCATTCTACGAAGAATATTGTTTGCTTTTTTTTAATTGAAAAATTTATCATTCAAGTGTTAAAACTTCTTTAAATGTTAGATATTGGTTGCGAAATATATAGCGTTTGCATTTTTCATAAGAAATTAAATATTTAACCTTTGCGTGAATTGTTCGTGGCAGAGATATATTAACACACATACACACCTACATAATACATACATACATATATATATATATATATATATATATATATATATATATATATATATATATATATATATATATATATATATATATATATATATATATATATATATATATATATATATATATAGATAGACAGATAGATAGATAGATAGATATGCCAATACACACACACATGCACACATATATATATGTATGTGTGTGTGTGTACATATACATATCTATATATGTATAAACTTATATTCTTGTATATACAGTATTTTGAACACATATACACACACATACATAAAAGAAAGCTACATTTAATTCGTAAGTCAGAGACATATAAATGCACAAACACACACAATTGTTTTACTGTCTGTCTCTGTCTGTCTGTCTGTCTGTCTGTCTGTCTGTCTGCCTGCCTGCCTGCCTGCCTGTCTGCCTGTCTCTCTCTCTCTCTCTTTCTCTCTCTCTCTCTCTCTCTCTCACTCTCTCTCTCCCTCTCTTACATATATACGCACATATTAGTATATAACAAATGTATTTTGGTTGTCGGAAGATTGAATAGAAAAGACACGATACAATTTTTAAACAAAAAACACAAAAACCTTTTTCAATTGAAAGTCTATTCCTTTTCGATATATATATATATATATATATATATATATATATATATATATAGAGAGAGAGAGAGAGAGAGAGATAAATGTGAAACAGAAGCATCCATATACAATTACCTACTCGCATGCATACATATATATGAAAGTTCTTACATGCGTATATACGCACGTATACATATATATGCTTAAATAAATGTATAACGTTACATATATTTCGAAATACACACACAGACAAACATATATAAATATGTATGTGTGTGTCTGTGTGTGTATGTATATACATATACATGTACATGAATGTACAATCATTCGTACATTTATGTATGTGTGTGTATGTATGTGTATATCGAAAGCGACCGGTGCTTACTTAAAGAAAAATAAAGTACGGGTCATTTCTAGAGTTCAAAAAAAAAAAATTATGTGATATAGTCCGTTAATGTCAACACATGGCAGCGTCAAATTTCATGTACGCTATAATAATATTTGGGAAGAACTATTACTGCTTGAAACTGAATCGTAAAGTAAAATTTATGTTAAGATCTGATAAATAATGCAGATTAAAGTAATCTACGTACTAAAAACTATACGAGGCCTGGTTGACCAAGATGGACACATGGAATGTTACTAAATGAAATCTATTTTTCAACGTAGCTTCCCATGCGGTCAACGCACGCATTCCTTCCATCGGTGTCTCGCTGCTTATATCCCATTAACGAAGAAACTTTCATCGTGTTTGTAAAAGCATTCAGAAGCAGATATGATACCATCATCATTTTGACACTACATTCCAGCAATATGTTTTCTCATGTTTCTGGAATAGCTGACAATCTGGTGGAGCCAAATCAGGAGAACAAGGATGGTGGTCAACCAGTTCAAAGCCACAGTCACGTACAACAGCCATTGATACCAAGAATTTGTGTGCTGGAGCATAGTCCTGATGAAACAAGATCCTTTCGTCAGTTTTCCTGGACGTTTGGTCTTGATACCCTTTCATAACTGCCTCAGAAAATTAGCATAGTGCTCTTCATTGACTGTGTGGCCCTTTGGAAGATAGTCAATAAATACAATGCTTTCTTTATTTGAAAAAATTGAGGCAATCACCTTCCCTGCTGATGAAAGACCTTCCCTTACTTTGGAATAAGTGAAGGGGGATATTTCTACTGCATGGGGTACGTTTTTGTCTCTCACTGAAAGTGATGAACCCACCATTCCTTCTGAGTTAGGGAACATTTAAGGAAATCAGCCTCAAACAATGTCAGATTTTGCCGTGATGCCATCAGCCTGGTGCACTTTTGATCAGGTACCAGAAAAAGTGGCACCCACAGGGCAGAAATTGTCGTCGGGCTAAGTTCTTTGGGAAGAATATTCTCGAGTCATTAACGGGATATGCTAACAACATTGACTGTTTGATTTATAGTCAATCACCAACAAAATGAAAGCTTCTGTAATAATAGGATCCAAGCATTGCAACACCGATGCAAGAAGTGTGTGGACCGCAAGAGCGAGTATATTGGAAAATAAACCTCCCTTGGTTATATTCCATGAGAGTATATTGGTCAGCCTATGAACATTCCAGCTGACTCTCCTATGTGTACGTATATGTGCACGGTCGTGTTTTTTTATGTCCATCCCACCAAAGTAGAGTTTTCTCCATATATTGCCGTGTATTACTTCATTTTAATAGAAAATCAAATGATTATAGTGGTGCATAATTTTTTGAAATTATTTTTCGTTTAATGTTTTATTATTACTATGTTTACTTTAAACTGTTTCATACTTCTAGTAGAATAATTTCCATTTTTGTTGTTGATTTCATTATTTGATATTCAATTCCAGAAAAATGGACTTTGTTGACACTAGAAACTTTCTTATTTAATCTGGAACATATTTTTTAAAGATATATAATATATATATATATAAATGTTAGTCTAGAGTGTAATCAAACTTATCAAATATTGAAAATGAAAAACTTAAAAAGCATCGTCTAAAGCTCAAATCGTTCTAAAGTGAAACCTTTCATCTATTTACTTGTTTTAGCCATTGGACAGCAGCTATGCTGTGACTCCGCTTTGAGGTATTTCGTCGCACAAATCGACTTCAGTACTTGCTTTTTAAAGTCTGATACATTGTCTATCGGACACTTTTGCCGAACCTCTAAGTACGTAAACAAAACAATGCTGGTTAAGTGGTGGTGGGGATAAACACACACGAAGACACATGCACCAATATACATATGTTTGTCTGTGTATGTATGCGTGTTTTTGTGTGTCTCAATTTCATAGGGATGTTGAAGATAAGACAGACAGAGGAAAAAGATGGCTGCGGATGACTAAAAATGATTTACAACTGGAAACGGAAGCTCTAATCTGTGCAGCCCAAGAGCAAGCACTATGCACAAACTACATAAAATGCAGAATAGACAAGACAGCAGAAAGTGTTAAGTGCAGAATCTGTGGACAAAACGGTGAAACCGTATGGCATATTACCAGCAACTGTACGCCACTAGCCCAGAAAGAATATAAGAGACGCCACGACAATACAGCCAGGCTTGTCCATTGGACACTTTGCAACAAGTGTTGACAGAGTAAAAAAATTGGTACGACCACAAACCAGAAGGCATCGTCGAAAATAAAAATTCAAAGATCCTATGAGATTTTAGCATTCACTGCGACCATGAAATAGAGAATAGGAAGCCGGACATAATCTTAATCAAGAAATAAAAGCAAACTATACTGGATCATAGATAGAGCATGCCCAGCTGACTACAAGTTATGCGATAAGGAAGAAAGAAAATTTGAGAGATATGACAGGTTAGCTTGGGAAGTTAAGCGGTTGTGGTCGATGAAAAAGATAGCAGTACCAAAAATTGTCGGAGCCCTGGGTACAGTGAGCAAAAATCTAGAGAAGTACGTGGAACAAATAGGGGCTAAGGGTGGAGCACTTTCAGAAAACATCACTGCTTGGAACTGCTCGAATACTCCGGGAGGTGCTCGAAATATAAGAGGTGTTACATTAGTTCACTGGTAGGGAACAGCTGACACTGTAGTACATCTCCAGCTTTAGAATCTGTGCAAAGGCAATAATAATAATAATAATAGTAATAATAATAATAATAATAATAATAATAATAATAATAATAATAATAATAATAATAATAGTAATAATAATAATAGTAATAATAATAATAATAACAACAACAATTATGATAAGAATGTTTTCTATTAAAGGCATAAGGCATCTAATTTGGAGGGAGGGGACTAGTACATTACATCGACCCCAGTCTTTCACTGGTACTTAATTTATCGACCTCGAAATGGTAAAAGGCAAAGTCGACCTCGGCGTATTTTCAGCACAAAACGCAGTCACGGAATAAATACCGCTCAGCATCTCGTCCAGCCATTTCACCGACTAATAATAATACATATATATATATATATATATAGCTGAGCACTTCACAGGCACATATATCCTTGACGTAGTTCTCAAAAGGTTTAGCGTAACACATTGTGACAATAATGGCCTTTTGAATTACAAATATAAGCCATTTTTGCCATGTGATTGGGCTGGAGCAACAGAAAATAAAGTTTCTTTCTTGAGGACCCGACCGGCGCTGGTAATCGAACTCATGATCGTACGATCATGAGTTGAACACTCTAAAAAGCTTGATAATCGAATTACAGAATTTACTAAAGAAAATATTTCAAAGAAAAGAGTCTCCATAATGAATACTTCGCCAGTCACCACAGAGACGTAAGTAAATGTGAAATCCACCACTGGGTGAAAAGATCCGGTCCAAACGCAGACCCGAAAGGACTGATTCTCGCTGCACAAAACCAGAGTATGATCGCAAACAATTGTAAAAATAAAGTGATGAAAACAAACATCGTAACGCTGATTACAGAATGTTCAACCAACAGTATATGTCTGGTTTTCTTGTCTTCGCGAAATCTGAATACATGCGCGCTCACACATGCACACACACACACACAGATACAGACACAGACACAGACACAGACACAGACACACAGACACACACGCACAGACACACATACACACACGCACACACACACACACTCACACGCACAATCGGGTTGGCAGCTATACGCACTTTGATGCGACGAGAGACATGATATGATATAAATATGGTTGATCACAACGAAGTTGCCACGGTCATCTGGAATATTCCTGTCCAAAATGAGGAAAAAATCAGGGACTACTATCCAGACATGATAATCAAGGACTGGAAAACAGATCACATGTCCCCTGATAGCTATCACAATCCCTTATGACCACACTAATGCTCTATAAGTGGAAAACCTGGCGAAATATTCAGGATGTGGGCATAGAAAGGGAAAACAGTACCAATAATATCTGGTGTAGTAGGTATGATAAAATATATGAATATATACGAAGAAACTGCACCAAGTCTCGCAATACTACATTTTGTCCAAAACATTTCTCAGCTCGGAACGGCCAGTATCTTTAGCAAGAAATTATCAATTCAACAGAACGCGTCAAATATGACACTCGTCACACCTAACACACACCTTGTACACTATGCATTTACTAAATTAAAACAACGCAATACAGAAAATTACACAGGCCATATTGCACACATCACATACAACAGAAGAAACACTAATTATAACACAAGAAGCAACGAACTAATCCCCATAACAAAGCAAGTTTTTGAAGTTTGCAAAAAATACCTGTTAAGTGTTGTATTTCTGAAATATAATATTCCCCATACACTGTATTTTAGTAGCAAAAATATACTTAAAATCTACCGGATCTGATTAATGCCTTTCTTGCGTCATTAATTAAAACATAATAAATTCGTACTGTGGATGTTTTCAGGAAAGGAGAGGAAAATGACGAGATAAGCGTTGTTATTAAAATTCCATTTAATTACAATCAATACTGAGTTTTCATTCCAAGTTAGGAGTTGCTCTGTTCAGTAGCAAATACTCATCGATAAAAAAAAAAATCAAAAAAAGTATAACTCAGTTTCAATTAATACACGACATGCATTTTGTTTTAATATTATACCTTAAAAGAGTAGTTCGTTATATAGCGCTCATCCTGAATGTAATTGAATTCGTAACATATTACAATAAAAAGCGAACATTCTAATATAAGATCGCTATTCAAAGTGCTTCATTATAATTTAATATAATACGTAATATTTTAATTTGGCTCAAGCAATATTACAATAAAATACAGTGGTGGTGATAGGCTGTAATATTTAATAGCTTTCCAAAGGCATTACTAACATGATGATAATAATAATAATAATAATAATAATAATAATAATAATAATAATAATAATAATAATAATAATAATGATAATAATGTTCGGTATGTCGCTGCAATCCTGAAGTGGACAGAGGAGGAGCTAAAGGAGATGGACAGGAAGTCAAGAAAGCTCCTAACGAAGCATGGATCCCATCGTCCACTTGCAGACACAGATCACCTATACATAAAGCAAGCAAATGGAAGAGGAGGGGGTGATAAGTTTGGAAGACTGCGTGCGTATCGAACTTGAGAGCTTAAGGAGGTACCTAGCCCAATATAAGGAAACCTTGCTAGCGTCAGTTAGGAATGAGGGAATATTGAGAGCAGAGAAAAAGGGGGAAACAAAGGAGGAAGTACAAAAAGTTCTATATTTAAGAGATGATGAATTATGTACATTATTTACATTATTTACAATTGACGGATATTTGTCCTCATCTTGTTTGTTGTTAACTCAACGTTTCGGATGATATACCCTCCAGCCTTCATCAGGTGTCTTGAGTTCTCATTCCTAAGGTATTTTTCGAGGTTATTATTATTATTATTATTATTATTATTATTATTATTATTATTATTATTATTATTATTATTATTATTCAGGTCACTTCCTGGAATCGAACTCGGAATCTTGGGGTTAGTAGCCCGCACTCTTAATCACTACGCCATAATAATAATAATAACAATAACAACAACAACAACAACAATAATAATAATAATAATAATAATAATAATAATAAGAAGAAGAAGAAGAAGAATTAGACGAACTAGAAACACCTACAGAAAAAGCTAAGCGCTTGAAAACCCGTGCTAAAATTGCTGCCTTAGCTATTATGACTGAAAAATGGCATGGAAAACCTCTCAATGGCAAATACCCAAAGAGAGCGAATAATGCAGATATTGACAAAGCCCTTACCCACCAATGGTTAATGGCCTCTGGATTGAAATCAGAAACAGAGGGGTTTATCATAGCAGCCCAAGATCAATGCCTACCTACAAAGAACTACCAGGCCAACATATTAAAGAACGGCAGCTCCCCATTATGTCGTATATGCCAACAACAAAATGAGACCATCGATCATGTTGTCTCCATGTGCAGTCTGCTTGCGCCTACAGAGTATCTCAACAGGCATGATAGAGCTGCACAATATATTCACTGGGTAATATGCAAAAACCTGGACTTGCCCCATGATAAAAACTGGTGGGAACACAAACCACCCCCAGTACTTGAAAATGATCACATTGCACTCCTCTGGAACTTCACCATTCAAACTGACAGAAAGATAGACGCAAATAGGCCAGACATCATACTGAAAGACTTCAGACAAAAATCATGCCTCCTCATTGATATGACTGTCCCAATTGATATAAACGTATCTGTCAAGACCTACCAAAAACTGAGCAAATATAAAGATCTTGAAATAGAAATTAGCAAAATGTGGAATCTGAAGACGAAAACAATACCTATTGTCATAGGTGCCCTGGGAATGACAGCGAAACGGGCTGATTACTACCTAGCTCAGATACCAGGAAACCCCAAAATGGCTGAAGTCCAAAAGATAGTGCTCATGGGAACTGCCCATATCCTACGTAAAATACTGTCTATGTGATCTCAAATTTTAAAGCAAACATAATTTTCTTATGGTTTCTTAAACATTCACTTGAACAAAACTGTACAAATCCAAATATATGGTACCCTAGGCATAACACCTACATGAACTTCTAACTTGTTGTCTCTTGAGGTCTCTGGGTGAGACTTGGATCCAACTTGTACAAATGCAAAACAAAAGTCAAACATAAAATAATAATAATAATAACAACAACAACAACAACAACATCGAAAAATACTTTAGGAATGAGAACCCAGGTTCGAAATTTCCCCAAGACACCTGATGAAGGTTGAAGGGTATATCAGCCAAAACGACGGGGATAGTCTATTGCATCGACCCTATTACTCAACTAGTACTTAATTTATCGACCCCGAAACGATGAAAGGCAAAGTCGCACTCGGCGGAATTTGAACTCAGAATGTAAGAACGGACGAAGTGCCGCTAAGTATTTCACTGAGCATGCAAAACAATATCTTTTTTTAATATTTAGTGGATTTACCACACTTCTGCGAGACAGGAAATTTACAGTGATATGCTTATTTGAAAACTCCGCTTAGAATCATTGCGCATTAGATTGCCTTCAGAGAATGTTCTGAAGTACTCAATTCCCAGCAGCAAAATCTCTTGGCTGGTTTTCCGAAACTGTCACTTTACAATACATAACATTTGCATGTTAGTATATAATGGTGAGAGTTTACTTAGCAAGTTAGGAGTAATAGCGAAACGACGTACTAAATGATAAATATAATTAAGTTTTGAAATTCTATGTTCCGAGTGAATGTCCTGCTGGGAAATACGTTAACATCCATTTCTCCTAAATCAAGACAATAAGTATCTTTCAGGCCAATTCAGTTGACGATATTTCCTTTATTTTATATTTTGTGATTATATCTAAAACCCTTTAAATATAAGGTGGTCTTTAGGGATGGCAGTATTGGTATTTAAAACAAGAGCTATTTAGAGGTTGTTATTACAATTGACAGTGTTTCTATACTGCAGATTGTAGTAAAATCAGTGCACTACTTACTAGACGACTTATTTCACTCGAACAATAATGACTAATGTCACTGCATACTGACTAATGTAATAGTAATGACTAATGTAATAGTAAGTTTAATATACATTATGTGGCTGATATTGCTCGCTTGTCAATATTTAGGGATAGTGCTAAAAAAGAAACTATTCTCAAGAGAACTAATAAAGCCCACTCTGTTATATTCTATTTCCTCTGAGGGTGGTAGTTTCACAGAATTTGTAGATATACCAGAATGCCATATATATATAATGCATAAATGTATCTGTAATAATGTATAATAACATCCGTAATATTGCAATATTTCCTTCGTTATTTTACACCCTCAGTTCAAATCTGTTGAGGTTAATTCTCATTTGATCTGTTTGGAGTCGATAAAATAAAATAACAGGTGTGTACTCTGTCGAAGAATATAGACTAGCGCCTCAACAAAATTACTGACCTTGTTCCTAAATTAGAAGTAATTATACAGAGGTTTCTTTATGATGGTACATATTTTATGAGAATACACATTCTCAACGACACTAACAAAGTAAGCTCGGTACCCTTCAAAATACGATTCAGCATTTTTTTTACTAGAATTCTACTTTCGAAAAACTCATACTGATGTTAGAATGAACGAATAAGAAAAGGAATGAATTTAGAATCACGGCAAAGTTTGATTTGCTGGAGATAAGCATCTCAATGTGGATAGGAATTTTTGACGTAAATAGGCAAAGGTCACACTGCTGATCCTCCCAACTTTGGTTATATTTTGAATTCTTGAAAATATATTTAGAATGACCTTTTATAAATATCTGCGAGTTAATAAAATATTCCTGTACATGATAAGAATTTAGTGGAAACAATTTTACGACGCAAAAAATAAAACTGATTTAGCTTTCAATTTTCATACGACTAAATGGACCAGTTCCAAAACTTTGGCTGTAAGTCGATGGTATTGATGTAGAATTTTTTAATCTACACGACTCACCTAACTCATATATGTTTAATTTCTAGCTAATTTGGCACATGACCCTTTGCTTATATGTTGTAAACTGGAATTGTACGATCGATCGAAACTTCTATTTTAACATGATATACTTCCAAATCATTTAATATTGAACATAATTTCAATTTATATAACTAATATATTTAACGATTATTACATAGATAACCATTCAAAACGAAGTATCTACCTCAAACAATTCAGAGCTACTTGGTGTTTGTAAGCTCTTCATGTGTTTTATTTGAAGACAGGGCTCATACGTTATTATATTTTACTGAAGAAAATGTTTAGACGTGCATATAGGAAAACATATTGATGGAGTTATAAGTCCCCCAAAAGGAAAACAATGTTTCGATGAGGAAACAAATTTAACAGGGGTTATGAATAAAGCATTTAGTATAAGACACTTCTCAAGGTGTCATCATTGCTGTTGGTTTGATATATTTGAACTGCTTAGTTCAGCTGGGGTACACATGGCCCTTGGGGTTCATATAAGATTTTGTTAAAATTCATGTGTAATAAAGTTGATTATACTACTACATTTCACAAAATATTTCAACATTTTTTTTAGACAGTTCCTAATAATATTCAATTATAAAAAATATAATAAGTTTTGATTTAAAGATTGGATGAATATGAGGGTCCAGCAGAGTAAATTAGGAATCAAAAGGGTCAATAGACTACTGATTTAGACTATGACGCATTATCTTAGACCCGAGAATGGCGGGAAGGAGGTTACTCACGTGAACTCATACCTAGGCTATTCTTTCGTATATCATGCTGGCAAATTCTTTCTTAGCTGAAGATGGAATAGCTTTTTAGTCACGAAAGAGGGGAAAAACTGGAATAATAATGTTAGGATAAAACATATTTAAACACACACACATATAACTGAAATGAGTAATAGCTCAATTAAGACCATAGACTAAATGAAATCAGTGAACAATAAATCAAAATTCTTAAATCAAAATCAAAATCAAAATCAAAATCAAAATTCTTAAATTAAAGTAAATAAATTCTGACTGTAAGTTTACGTATAAAATAACACACACACACACACACACACACACACACACACACACACACACACACACACACACACACACACACACACACACACACACACACACACACACATGTAATGCATGTTAAATACATTGGGCGTCAATAGGATATATATGTATGTATGCATAATACATGTATGTATGTATTCATGTATGCGTGTGTGTGAATTCTCTTGTGTCTGTTTTGTGTTTGTGTATGTGTCTAATAATATCTATCTATTATTCGAGCTTAATTTTGATTAATGTGATTTCACATAATAAGAATGAGGCGTTCTAAGCTGTTTGAAGAGTAATATTTTTTCTTTACGTGAAATAAATTGAATGATAAGAATACCAAATGAGATTTGTACAACGGAAAGAATTATCTTTCTTCCAACAGAATGAATGGAAACAATGAAAGAATAAAAATGAAATAAAAAACAAATTGTAATAATATAATGTATTTGTATATGATGTATATATGAATGTATGTGTGCGCATAATTCACACATGGCGTCCCTCTTATTGTCAGTTGGGTGACCCATAAATTTTATTTGCAGTTGTCTTCATGGGAGATGTTGTTTAACTTAGTTTCAACTGTAGTTTTCAATTTGAAACGGAAGTTTATATATGAATCATTACAGAAACTGTATACTAATAGCCTGTAGTGATTATACCGTAATTGAATTCTAATATCCTTCGGCATGAATATATCAATCTTGCATGTAATGTACAACGCTAATGATATATCGAATATATTACAGCATCGATTTCCAGTTTAACTGGAAGTAAAAATTATAAAAGTCAGGTGATCCAATCTGCATCCCGGAAAAAGAGACGTTCACTTTGATGAAAGGCCTTCTAGAAAATAGGCGAAAGCGAAGAGTTTCTTGACTATCAAATTCTTAATTTTCTCGAAGGGCCCAGTATCCTTTTATCACTTGTATTTTTGCGCAGGCATTCGCGCTTTCAATCTCCATTAATTTACATCTTCCCATTCTAAAATTAGTCTTGCAGAAAAAAATAGAATGAAAAATAAATAAAAAGAAAACCAATATTTTGGAAGACGAAATAACGAACACTCTATGCATCGGGTTTGATAACGATACCTGTAGTCAAACAGGGGAAAGTTGTAATTGTTAAAATTTGTTTTTGTTGGCGTTCTTGTTGTTTAGTTCCACCCATTAAAATTTACCATCCTTGAACATCCTATCTTTTATTCATACATAGCATTATAGGTTTTCTTTCTGGAATGTCTGAGTGTTTTTTTTAAATTAACAGCAGGGTATAATTTGAATAAAATTCGATGGCCTATTCATGTAGATCGAGTGACTACGTGGCATCTCATGATGTAACATTTACTATTTGTCGTGATTATCTGACAGAGATATAGGCACTGGTAGCGGCAATGTGATAAGTGAACCGCCATGTGCTCATTGCGCGATATGGTTAGGGATCACTGTATATCAATTCCAAAAATCTAGTAAGATGATAGTGTTTCTAAGTTTAATAACACCATTTGTTATGATGTATGTATAACGTAAACATCGAAGTATACAAACACCTACCAACCAATAAACACATTTAGACATATATTTATGACAAAAATTAATATATTTGTCAATGGAGAAAATCTACTTTGACTACAAGTAAAGAAAAAAAAAGAAACTGACCAGGATGACGACATTGATAATGATGATGATGATGATGCTGGTTATTAATAAAGATCATGTGATGATAATATCGATGATAATGAATGACGATTAGGAGGACGACGGCGGCGACACATCCGAAAACGTTATTGATCTGTGATGATGAAGATGCTGACGATTCTGAAAAAGACAAGACAACGACGTCGTCGACGACGATAATGATGCTGTAGATGTCGCTGCTGCTGCTGTTGCTGCTGCTACTGATGATGATGATGATGAAGGATGGGAAAGATGATCACGCATAAAACAGGCGGATTATCCTAATGAGAAAGTTTGAAGCAATTTCGATTTCGTAGAAGGCATAAGAACTACAAATCGAAAAAAAAACCCCGACAAAAAACGTGACACAAGGAGAGAAAGAGAGAGAGAGAGAGAGAGAGAGAGAGAGAAAGAGAGAGAGAGAGAGAGAGAGAGAGAGAGAGAGAGAGAGAGGGAGAGAGAGAGGGGAGAGGTAGATATATATATATATAGAGAGAGAGAAAGAAAGAGTGAGAAATTATGTAATATCAAAGGAAAGTATATTAAGAAAAATCTTATAGATGACAATGTCAGCCATATTTAAATCAATCATTCATTTTATGTCGACATTTTATGGCAATATTTGCGGCGGTCCTCGTAATTTGTTGAAATGATTAAATGTCACCATTTGCTCTTGCTAATACTTGAATGGAATACCACCACCATTCACAACGGCATGTATATAATACAGGGCGTCCCAAAGAAATGCATACGTACTTTAAATAATTGTAAAGAACGTGTCTATTAAAATACATTTCATTTTCAAAATTTAGTAGTATCTACAGACATTTTATTGGTTTGTCAACGCCTGTTTTCAAACTGACGTCCGTTCTGGTCCAGGCACTGCTGACAAGGCGAAGCAATGGAATCGCAAACATCACGAAAGAATTCGTTTGGTATGTGTGTGCATTCTCGTTTGATGGTTGCTCTCAAATCAGTGACTGTTGCAAAAGTTTCATAGCGTAGAATTTGTTTTTTAGGTATCCCCATCAAAAAGTCTAGTGGTGTGAGGTCTAGTGAGCGCGGAGGGTACTCAACGAAACCCCTTCGTACAACCGACCTGTTTGACAAAATCCCATCAAGGACGGATCTAACAGCGCGAATGAAGTGTGGGGGTGCTACATCTTACTGAAAATGAAGCTCCTCATCTTCTTGTTGCAGCAAGTTCAAGTAAAAGGGACCAGTCACTGTAGCGCCAAAGAAGAATGGTCCAATTAATCCTCTTGATGATAAGCCACACCACACTGTAACTGCTCGTAAATTAACATGGTGTTCCACCAACACATGCGGATTCTCAGGTCCCCAGTAGGTGCAATTGAGACGGTTAATTGAACTATTTAATTTGAATGTGGCCTCATCACTCCACACAATCTCTGTTGGAAAGTATGCAACTTTCACTCACAAGGCTTTGGTCGGCCCGAGGATATAATAGAAAACACTTACTGAAGTTGTCACCCAGTGGGAGTGAGCCCAGATCCACGTGGTTGGGAAGCAAGCTTTTCACAACACAAACACGCCTGCGACTATATTGTACGTACACACACACACACGCACGCACACACACACACACACACACACACACACACACACACACACACACACACACACACACACACACACACACACACACACACACACACACAGAGTTGAAAATAGCGAATATGTTTAACTGAAGGTTGTTTGTAAATTTTCACCAATCGAAATGCTCATTTGGGTATGTGGGCAGTTTTGTGTGCATTTGACAGAAAAGAAAAGGTATTGTAAACAGAGAAAGGATATATATATATATATATATACATATAAACGACGCTCACATGTGTGTATTTGTGTGTGCGTGAGTATCTTTGTATTTATCCACTTTCACCACTATGGCAACCGGTGTTGATTTGCATACGTCTCCATATATATATATATATATATATATATATATATATATATATATATATATATATATATATATATATATATATATATATATATATATATATACATACATATAAATATATATATATATATATATATATATATATATATATATATATATATATACATACATATAAATATATATATATATATATATATATATATATATATATATATATATGGTATTTATGTAAGCCGTGCTTTACAATCCTGTAAATAATATAAGAGTAATGGTATTTATATAAGCTTGAATCGTATGCCGATCACCGTGCACTGAGAAAGGGAAATAATCTAATAAAGGAATATATAAGTCCACGATAGAAAAAGAAGGCCTTCTTATCCGCGTGGGACTCGGACCCACATCCCTTTGTTAAAAGTGTGTTACCTTTACACCAGCGAATTAACCTCTCTGTTACTGACATATTTAAGAACTATATTTGTTCCTATTTGTTTTATGTAAACAGACTTTCTATATGGTTTCGGTGCGAATGGTTTTAATTTACGGCACCGCGTTTTACAATGCTGTAAACAATAACAATGGTATCTATATAAGCTTAAAGCTTATGGCGATCACCGTGCAATGACTATGTAATCGCGTTGACAAAGGGATGTGGGTTCGAGTCCCACGCGGATAGTAAAGCCTTCTTTTTTCTGTCGTAGGCTTATATGCTCCTATATTAGACTATTTCTTTAGTCATTACACGGTGATCGCCACAAGCTTTAAGCTTATATAAACACCATTATTATTATTATTATTTATATGATTGTAAAACACGGCACCGTATATTAAAACCATTCACACTGAAAGCACACACACTCACACACACACACACTCACACACACACACACACACACACACACACACACACACACACACATACTTTCTGTCTTTCTATCACCTACTAAATACACACAGAACTGCCCACACACCCAAATGAACATTTTGATTGGTGAAAATTGATAAACATCCTTCAGTTAAACATTCGTTACTTTCAACTCTAAAGCTACATCGCTGGAAGAAATGAAGGGATGAATTAAAACCCACGTGGTGTCCATTGATTAGACAGTCCTCAGGAGTGCGGACTATGTCGTAAGAAACATACGAAGTGATAAAAAGTGCATAACGATGCATTTAAAGATTTATAAATTCCATCCTTAGATTATTATTATTGTTATCATCATCATAATCATTATTATTATTATTATTATTATTATTATTATTACTATTACTATTATTATTATTATTATTCAGTAGTTTTATTTTTATAACGTGCTTTCACTTCACTACCGAGCGCAGCTCTGTGCGCCTTGGGTATGTGCTGTGGTTTGCTGTGGTGCTCTTATGTTTACTGTATTGAAAGTGTTTTGCGTAGAATGTGTGCAGTGCCCAGTAGTGCAATTTTCTGTATGTTATATATATTTGTAAGTCCTGGTGTTTTTGTTATGTATTTGTCTGAATATTTTTTTATTATACCTAAGGCACCTACTATGATAGGAATTGTTTCTGTTTTTAGATTCCACATTCGAGTTATCTCTATTTCCAGGTCTTTGTATTTTGAAAGTTTTTCCATTTCTTTTAGAGAAACGTTGTCATCTGCTGGTATTGAAACATCAATTAGAAGGCATTTTTTTCCTTCATGATCTTTGACAACTATATCTGGTCTATTTGCCTTAATTTCTCTATCTGTGTGTATTGGCATATCCCAGAGTATGGTTGCTTTCTCGTTTTCTGTGACCTTTTCTGGCGTGTGTTTATACCATCTTTTTTCTGTTGCTATTCCATAATGTTGGCATAGCTTCCAGTGTATATAGGTCCCAGCTCTGTCGTGTCTGTGAATATATTCCTTCTTAGCCAGGACTGGGCAGCCAGAGATAATATGATTTATTGTTTCTTGTCGATCTCCACATATTCTACAGTTACTTGTTATATTTCTTTTCATTATGTGTTTTTGGTAATTTCTGGTGGGGAGGCTTTGGTCTTGTGCAGCAATTAAAAATCCTTCAGTCTCTGCTTTGAGTCCTGAGCTTCTCAGCCATTGCTGGGATTTTTCTCTGTCTATTTCTTTCGCATTTAGTTTAGCCCAGTATTTACCATGTAGGGGCTTTTCTTGCCATCGTTTTATCATGGTCCGTTGCTGTTCTAGTTTTAGTTTGGATTTCATTTGTTTTATAGCTTTTGTTGTTTCTTCTTCTTCTTCGTATTTGTTAGGTAGATTGATTTCTTGTTTGTATTTGTCAGCTTCCTTAAATACTGAAAACAGTTTTTTGTTTTGCTCGTGTTTTGTGGCTATTTGTATTAGTTTCCCTTGCTTCTGGAGTAGGTATTTTTGCAGTCCTATGGTGGTTATTTTATAATAGTTTTCTAGCTGTATAAGACCCCTTCCACCTTCTGTGCGTTGTATATATAGCCTTTCTATGTCAGATTTTGGGTGGTGCATCCTATATCCTGTCATTATTTTTCTTGTTTTCCTGTCTATTTTACATAGTTCGTTTAGTGTCCAGTTAAGGATGTTGTAGCTGTAGCTTATAACTGGGACAGCTAAAGTGTTGATACCCATTATCTTGTTTTTAGCATTGAGCTCTATTATTATTATTATTATTATTATTATTATTATTATTATTATTACTATTACTATTATTATTATTATTACTATTACTATTATTATTATTATTATTATTATTATTATTATTATTATTATTATTATTATTACTATTATTACTATTATTATTATTATTATTATTATTATTATTACTATTATTATTATTATTATTATTATTATTATTATTATTATTATTATTATTACTATTACTATTCGAGCTGGCAAGATTCGTTTCAACGCCGGGTGAAATGTTTAACGGTATTTCGCCCGTCACTGCGTTCTGAGTTCAAATTCCGCCGACGTCGACTTTGCCTCTTATCGTTACGGGATCGATAAATTAAGTAAATGTGTATGTGTACTATGTCGATCAGTCAATGGATAGAGAAAGGGTTGGGAGAGAGATTGGTTACATTATATAACCTATCAGAGCACAGTCCAGGAGGCAATTGTAAGTGATCGACTCACCCTCTCCCTACAAATTTCAGGTCCTCTGCTATTAGTAGAAAGGGTTATTATTACCATTATTATTATTACCACCATATATTTAGCCTATGTTATATCGGCACAGCTCGGTACAAATCCATAAAACCAGTGTTGCAAGTTGGTGTCATTAGGCCGTATCCGACATTATAAAATCGTAGTTTTTATATGCGTATTAAAAAACATTTCCCATGAACGAACTTTATACATGTATATGTATATACATACGTACACACACACACACACACACACACACACACACACACACACACACACACACACACACACACACACACACATATATATATATATACACGACGAGTTTTCACACAATATCAATCGATCAAATAAGGAAATGCATTTACGAGACATTGATTAGAAC
>NC_142942.1:38332818-38367818 GCF_046866305.1 Octopus bimaculoides
TCTATATACACATGTAGATGTAAGTATGTACATATATGTGTGTATACTTGCATATGTATTCTTTGTATATATATATATATATATATATATATATATATATATATATATATATATATATATATATATATATATATATATATATATATATATATATATATACGTATATAAGTATATATGCTTGTATATCTATTTCTCAGTATATGTATGTATGTATGTATGTATGTATGTATGCATGCATGTATTCATGTATGTATGTATGTACATTTGTATGTATCTATGCATGCGTGTATGTATGTATCTATCTATGTTTAGGTAGGTAAATATTCATGCGTGTATATTAATAAATTCCATTGAATACATACCGATATACAAACACACACATACGCACACGGTTATACACGCACACACGCATTCAACCCGCACACATACACACGCATACATACATACATGTACACACACACTCATACATACACTAGACACTCAAACACATATAGGATATATATTTTGGCTTGGAATCTACGCAGAAAGAGAAGAAAACACGAGCAAAAAAACCCCAGAAAATACTCCACACAGATTTGTGTTTCTTTTGTACAATGTACTAACGATAGAATTGAGATAGAACACAAATAGCAATAACATTTCTAAAATAAAAACAAAAGACAAACATACAAACAAACAAAAAATATAAAAGCATGAAGCAAGTCAAAACCAACAATGAATGAGAGCAATATTCAGAGAACTGAGGTGAAATCAATGCTAAAACTAAACAAGAAATCAAGTAAGCCACTAAGGAAAATGATTATTAATACAATAGCGTTATAGAGTAAACAGAAATTTCTGCTTGCTATGACTAAGAGAAATTCTGAGAAACATTGCCTTCTAGACTATGTTCTGATAGGTTATATAATGCAACCAATCTCTCTGTCCCGAGACACGCACACTTCTGCACGCACGCACAAGGGCGCACACGCACAAGGGCGCACACGCACGCACATATACAAAGCTTTTAGAGAAGTTAGCTTTAGAGAATCAAGCGGTTTTCACAGTAAGCTCTCCATTCGGTTCCTTCTATTTATTCCAGTCATTATACTGCGGCCATTCTGTGGTAGCGTATTTTTATTTCTGTTAGATATCTTTTGCAGATTTGAGCTTCTTAACCACTTCGCCATGCTTGTGACTGGGTAAGTGTGCACATGCATTTAGTATCCATCCATCTATCTATCTATCTATCTATCTATCTATCTATCTATCTATCTATCTATCTATCTATCTATCTATCTATCAATCTATCTATCTATCTATCTATCTATCTATCTATCTATCTATCTATTTAAGTATGTATGTGTGAGTGTATGTAGAATAGTGGCAGCTGATGAAGGAAATGTACTCTATGTGGCCTGTTTGTTTTCTGTGCTCTGTATATGGTCTTTTTTCATTTTTGTTCACGTTTTTTTGTGACGTCCTGTACCCAGATATGCATCTATATATACTTGTAGATGTAGGTATGTACATACATGTACGTATATATGCATATACTCACATATTATTTATGTACCGATGCACCCTAGAATTACTTTAAAAGACCATAAAGATAATTTTTATTCTGACCCTAAAGTTAGGCTTATTTGTCCTTGTAAGTCAGATCTAGGTAAATTAAGTATAATAATTTTAGATAAATATATTAACAAATTAAATGGAATTAATTATCTTAAATTATGGAATTCCACAGTAGATACTTTAAATTGGTTTAATAGTATTAATGATAAAAATAGGTATAAATTTATTCAAATTGATATTGAAAATTATTATTCTTCCATAAATGAAATTGTACTAAATAAGGCCCTAATTTTTGCTATGAAGAAAGTAGGTATGACTTACGATGAAGTAAATGTAGTTAAAATGGCTAGGAAATCATTGATTAAATATGATAATAAATTGTAGGCTAGAAAATATACCAGAGATTATTTCGATATACCAATGGGGGCGCCTGATTCAGCACAGGTAACTGATTTAGTAGGTATATATTTATTATCTGAACTTGAACTTGAAAACTTAAAATTGGAGGGTGGTTTATATAGGGATGACCTTTTATTACTTACTAAAAATTGCACTAATAGACAACTAGAATTATATAAGAAGAGAATATATAGTTTTTTTAAAAAGAAATGGTTTAAAGATTACTATTTATTATGAGTATTATAACGTTAATTATTTAGATGCTAATTTTAATTTATCTACTGGTAATACCCAACCTTACCGTAAGATTAATGAAAATATTAAATACATTCATGCTAAAAGCAATCACCCACCCTCAATTAAAAAATCCTTAACATTTACTATAGGTAGGAGAATATCTTTACCCTCTTCTAATATAGAGATTTTTGAAAAACATGCACCTTATTATAATAAAGCCCTGCAAGAAGCGGGATATAATAATAATATAATTTTTTTAATAATCCGAAATATTTTTATAATTGTAGTAATAATAATTATAATAATAATGACCTTTTTAATAAACATAACTTTTATAATCATGATAATGTCTTCTTAGGTAATAATAAGAATAATAAGAATAATTGGTATTATAATAATAAATTACCTAAACATAAACTTAATTTTAATGGAAACAATTTTATATATTTTTTTAATGATAATAATAAATTTAATAATACTAATAATAAATTCAATATTATCTATAATAAGAACAAACTCTGGCTAATTATTCCATACGGCGTTCAAGTTAAAACTAACATTATTAATGAAGTTTTAAAAGTTATTGATTTATTCCTTAGAGATAATAAAAAATATCATTATATTTTTTCTAAAAATAATTTTGGTGTAGGTTATTCTACTACTAATAATGCTGCTAATATTATCTCTTCTTTTAATAAATTTAAGTTAAATAAGTACTATAAATTTAAATTTAATAATTATTCTAATATTAATTCTAATAATAATAATGATGTTGACCAGGATATAATTAATTGTACATGTTTAGATAAAACTAAATGTAATTTTAATAATAAATGTAATTTGAAAGATGTAGTGTATAAATGTATAGTGAAATTATTGAATGAAAATAAACATAATGGTTATAATTTAAATAAGATTTATATAGGTTCGACTTCTAATAAAATTAAATTAAGAGTAGCTCAACATATGCACTCATTTAAGAATAGAAATTTGATTAATTCTAATGGCCTCAGTAAATATATTTGGGAACTTAAAGCTAAAAATATTAACTATATTTTAAATTGGGAGATAGTTTGTAAAGCTAAATCCTATCATATAGGTAATAACTTTTGTAATTTATGTAATAATGAATTTAAAGAGATATTATTTCATAAGGATAATAATTTACTTAATTCTTTTGATGAACGAAAAATAAAATGTAGACATAAACTACATTATTTATATAAAAACTTTACCTAATGATTTTTTATTTATTTTGTTTATATGGGTATGTGTATATGCATGTATATGTATATGTATATGAGTGTGTGTGTTTTAGTCTATATGCGTTAGTATGTATGTATATTTTTAGGTGTATGTATATATGTTTACGTATGTATTTATATAGGTTTAAGTGTATATATGTGTTGTTGATTTTATATATGTTTGTGTATATTGAGTGTATATTTGTATTTACATGTATGTATAAAGATATATATTTGTGAGTATAGATGTATATTTATGTATATTGTGTGTGTGAGTGAGTGTGTGAGTGAGTAGTCTTGTTTTAGAATATTCCTTATTTATATATTTATTTGAGTGAATTTTTTATTTGTGTGTATATTTTTATATATATAGTTATGAGTATTTTTGTGTATATGTATATGTATATTTATGTATGTACTTATGTAAATGTGTATATATATGTATATATATGGGTATAAGTATATATGTGAGTGTGTGTAATTTGTCTATATAAATTAGTAAGTATATATATATAAGTGTATATATATATATTTATGTATGTATATATATATATATATATATATATATATATATATATATATATATGTATATGCATGTTTTTTCTGTGTATATATGTGTGTATATTTTATATTTGTATTTTTATATGTATGTATATATGTATGTATATGTGTATCGATATAATATGTATCTTTGAGAGCATGGGAGGGTGAGTGTGTATTTATATATACTATTCTTTATTTATTATATGTGTGTATGAGTGCATTTGTTTTTATATGTATGTTTAGGTAAGTACATGTTTGTATGTGTAGATATATATTTATGTATATATATATATATATATATATGGTAGTGTGTATGTTTCGGTCTATATGTGTTATTATGTATGTATATATATATGTGTATTTATGTATATATGTGTATGTATGTTTTTATTTATGTATATGCTTTTATTAGTGTTTATTTGTATATATGTGTGTATGTTGTGTGTATATACGTATATTATTTTGTATATTCGTACGTATATATGTTTATATATTTTATATATAAGTATGTATATTTGTATATGTATGTAAGTGTATATATATATATATATATATATATATATATATATATATATATATATATGTGTGTGTGTGTGTGTGTGTGTGTGTATATATATATGTATGTATGTATTAGGGTGTGTGTTGGGGTATCTATTTAATTATTCTAGTAGTTATATTTTGTTTTTATTGGTAGGTTAATATTTTAGTAAGTTTAAGATTTTATATTACAATGACACTACGATTTTTATCAGACTAAATCAATGGTAGTATTTTAATTTATTTCATAATATTATTTAATTTACGATTATTAGTATTATTATTTATTTATTATATATTAGAATTTAATATTTATTAATATGTTTTATAAGATAACTATAGTTATAATATCGTTAAAGATTTTTTAAAATTAAAACTTTGTATATATATATAAAGTTTAATCTTTTATCCTTAATAATTTTTTCTTTCCTAATTTTTTCATTCTTAATTTTTCCATTCATAATTTTTTCATTCATATTTTTATTATTACGTTTGTAGAAATAAATAATCTTGTATTTTTCTATTATTCAATTGATTTTTAATTATAATTAAATAAACGTCTTTAGCTTTAAATAGTATAGCTTTAACTATTACACCGGTTAAATATGTACTAATTTTATCTTCATTATTATTTTAAACTTAAACTTCGTTCAAATTGTATTTAAAACAATGATAATTTAAAACAATGATAATTTATGTAAGATGTTTTTTGTATATAATATACATGTTATTATAATGGATGAAGGGATGATTATTGAATGGTTATTATTTTGATATTATGATATTTTAAATAATTTTTCTATCTTTATATAATAAGTATTTCATATTAATTCATTTGGTACTTATTGTTGGTTGATATAAATATATATCTAATTATTGTTCTACTTACGATCTGACGAGTAGCTATATTTTTGAATAGAAATTATTTTCGATAATTTCAATTGATTTTAATCGATTTAAATTTCTTTTCTATTTGAAAATTAGTTATGAAACACGTGTAATCTTTTTATTATATTTATCTTATGATATTTACTTTACTTTATATTATAC
The DNA here is from genome assembly GCF_046866305.1 of Octopus bimaculoides. NCBI lineage: Eukaryota > Metazoa > Mollusca > Cephalopoda > Octopoda > Octopodidae > Octopus > Octopus bimaculoides. The sequence goes on from NC_142942.1 coordinate 38,338,386, forward strand.
TCATTTATTGTGCTTTTAATTATTAATTTTTCTATATGTGATAGTGGATTTTCATCGATGAGTTCTTGAAACTTGGTTATTCTCCCTAAAACTATATATTTTATATATATATATATATATATATATATATATATATATATATATATAATAGCACCAGGTGGTGCTATTAAGTTAGACATGGCCTGGGCGTATACTGCCGGAGACCTATCACAGGTATCAAAGTTATATGTGTATGTGTGTATGTGTCCGTGCGTGTGTGTATGTGTGTTTGTTAATTATGTACATATGACCTATGTTTATCAGATATATAGACTTCTTTATTTTACCACCAGTTTACGCGCCAGTGCTTCCTTATCTAGCTCTCTATTTGACCGGCTGCCTTCATCCATCGCTATCAGAACACCTGTGTATCGTTAACGCTAACGTAACCACACGTCAACGCCTAGATACTTAGCCTGACGATTACAATTTTGTCCCAATTTAAACAGATTCATCCAGGAATAGAAAAACATGCATTCTTCGTTGAAAAGTTGTCCTTCATATACGTCAGTTTTATCAGCTATCATTTTTCTTTTAAGGTTTACTTAAAATCTAGGACTCATATACTCGGTTACGCGGTTTCTATGGCATATAAATAATTCAGAGGTCATCCCCACTCCAATGAACGGGACACTAGTCTGATGTTGGGTTCAAGGCCAACAATTTTGAGGGAAGGGGCATAAGTCGACTATGTCGATCCCAGTACATGCCTGGGGCTACATTTTATTAGTCCCCCTCTCTCCTTCTTCCTCTTTCTGTCAGTTTACCTTTGTCTAACTCCATGTTGTGTTGTACTCCAAGTAAGTGCAACTTTCCATAAAATTATCTTACCTTCCCTGCATCTATCACTATCATCGTTTCTGTAGCCACGAATACTCCTTAAAGCTTTTAGTCCTCAGCCATAATATCACATTCACAACTAAAGCTGATACTCCGACATGCTATATTCGTCAGAAAATATTCCAATTCAGATTAATAGGATCCTCCTTCCAATATCACATGATAAAATTGCCAGTCACTCAAATTGAACTTTCCAATAGCCTGTGTCACACACATGTATGTACGTACGTACGTATGTATGTATGTATGTATGTATGTATGTATGTATGTATGTATGTATGTATGTATGTATATATGTATTCGTTTATTCCTTTACATGTTTCAATCATTTAACTGCCGCCATGATCGAGCACCACCTTGAAGGGTTTCAATCAAACAAATCGGCCCCGGGACTTCTTTTTAAGTCTGGTATTTATTATGTCGGTCTGTTTTCCCGAACCACTAATTTACAGGGACGTGAATACCCCAGCATCGGTTGTCAACCAGTGATGGCGGGACCAAACACAGACACATATACATAGATATATACATATACATACGACAGGCTTCTTTCAGTTTCCGTCTACCAATTCCATTTACAAGGCTTTGGTCAGCCCGAATCTATAATAGAAGACACTTGCCCAAGGTATTATGGAGTGGAACTGCCCCGGAACCCCATCTTGTTTGGAACCAAGTTTCTTATATATGCATGTATGTCATTGTTCACTTTTATTTAAAGATTTCTTGTCTATAAAGAACAGGTTTCTAACCTAGATTCAAAGCTCTTTCATTGGAATTTCATCTTCAACAACAGGGTATTTTTGCATTTATTTATGTATATATGCAGATTTGTATGTTTTGTTTTATCTATGTATTCTCATACATATAGTTGTATATCTAGACATGCTCATATATATTTAAATGATAAACTTCTGGAAGGTTTTACAGATTTTTACAGTTCCAGTGATGGATTGGATATGTAGCCTTCGAATTAGCTTTCTCCTTTCTGGTTTTGGAAGCCTAATTTCTCAAGATTGGTATGTATGTAGTCGTGTAGTCGTTTTATTATCATTATTTTATGATTTTTACTTTGTATTATATTATACTTATTTATTGTGCATTTACTTATTAATTTTTCTATATGTGACTGTGGATTTTCATGGATGAGTTCATGAACTTTGATTCATTTCTCTAAAACTATATATATATATATATATATATATATATATATATATATATATATATATATATATATGGGTGACTAGGTAAACGAAAGAGAAAGGCAATCGACACATTTAGTGTTTTAAGTGAGGTGGAATAATCATTTACATCTATTCCAGTACTTGGTAGGTATTTTAATTTGTTGACCCAAATTGATGAATAACAAAATCGAAATCGGTACTATTTGAACGAAAACGTAAAGCCGGAAGAACTGCTGTAAACTGCTGCGCTAACATTTCAGCTAATTCGCTGCCTTCCATGAAATGATCCTGAAGTTTGGGGGAAGGGGACTAGTCGATTATACCAACCCTAGAATTTCACTGGTACTTCATTTATCGACGTCGAAAGGATATAAGGCAAAGTCAACCTCGGTGGAATCTGAACTCAGAACATAGAGACGGGCGAAATACCGCTAAGCATTTCGCCCGGGGTGCTAACGACTTTGCCAGCTCGCTGCCTTCCTTCCATGAAATAATAATATCCCTTTCCACTATAAGTAAAAGGTCTGGAACTTTTGGGGAGAATGTTATGCAATTATACGAATCCCAGTTCTTAAATGGTACTTAATTGATCGACCCCAAGAGGATGAACGGCAACGTCGATCTCGGCGAAATTTGAGCTCAGAACATAAAGATACGGAAGAAATGCCATGAAAGCATTTTGTCTCGCAAACTAACGGTTCTGCCAGCGCGTCGCCTTCTATGAAATAGTAATATGATCGAAATAGTAATGATACGATAAAATTACTTAAATAAACGAAGCCATTTTTTTACGCCTATCCTCAATGTAGGATATATTATTTATGTTTCTGTTTATCTATTCGTTCACTAACATTCAATCTGTAAGCTGAATATTGATACGTGTAGTGCCGATAGTTTACTTTAGCATATTGCTATATCAATTTGTTTCGTTACTAACCATGTTATTACAGAATACGAAAGGTTCAACGTTAAAATACATACATTCACGCTTATTAACACTTCTCCCGTCGAAATACGCACACACAGACCCCCCCCCAACACAGACACACACACACACACACACACACACACACACACACACACTTGTGTAAAGACTATTTATCGTTCCTCGGCATAAAGTTTCAAGCTTCTAAGATGGATTGATATTTTCATGTCGTTACTATACAGTTACTGTCTGTGGTTGCACATTTTGTTTTTATATAACAATCAATCAATATCCCTAAGTAAACATGTTCATATATGAGCACACGTACATACGTACATTTATAAATTGAATATATATATATATATATATATATATATATATATATATATATATATATATATATACATTTCTCTTTCTCTATATGTTACTCAGACACATACATGAATTATGTCTGCAAGAGAACACTCAATGAAGAAGACAAACCATCAATTTACACAATTGCTTTCACCGATCAATCAAAAAAGACAACTACTTTTAGTTATATCAGACGACATAATAACAGCTATTTTATTTGCAAAGAAAACAGCTGTATCATGCTTGGAAACGCTAATGCAGAAGATTATTCAAGTATGTGATTAGATAATGTATTCTTGTATTGATAAGCTCGTGCTGTTTACTATGAGGTATAACGAAGTAGCTAATGACCGTCATTTGTCTACGTTATCGGAAACGATTGCGATTGTAGTGAAACTTTCGACGAAGAGTGGATTTACAGTGTTACACGCTAAAATTGAACGTTTTTTTCATGAACAATTTTATATTACACGAAGCATGAATTGTATTTGATAATATCGTAATGATACAAGACTAAAGGACATAGATGCGTCTGCTTCATAGCAGTAACTTTTAAAACAATTTTATGATGACAATGACCGTCGTGAAACGTGCTTCAACCAGTTCGAAATAGGAGCTAAATCTCATATGCATCTAGATCATGATTGAAAAGAGATTATGGCTCCGGAAGATTAGGAGTATGTATTTGAATCACGTGGTGTTATCTGGTCGCTAGTTCTTGCAACTGAGATAAATATTTCTAGATGAATATTGGCGGGAAAAGAAGTTTGAATTTTAAATGAGAGACCAAGGAAGAAGATGCGTAAAGTATAAATATTTAATTTTTTCTTACTTATTACAAATATCCGGCAATGTTTTACTGTTTGTTATAAAATATAATTTTAATCTAATAATAACTCTGGCTCATTGGCTATGGTGCGACCTCAGCGTAAAGTTATACAGTAACATCTCGCCATATCGCCGTTCACCTATTGCGGTTTATTATCTAAGCTTACGCCGATTCCTCCGTGCTGTTGTTTTGCATTTATAACAAAATAGATACATACAAATTATGAAAAAAAATATATATACAGTACTCCAGATTTTCACCTATCGCGGGTTTTTTTTTGGAACGCAACACCCGCAATAGTCAAGAGATTACTGTATTGACATTATTCGTCTCCATTACACCAAACAATGACAAGTTGTTAGAAATAACATCTTTTCTTCATTGCAGCTAACAGGTTAATCATAATCTTCCTCTTACATGGATAATCAACAGAATCACTCCTTTCCTTGAATAATCGTGTGTTTTATATCACATTTACTATTAGCAACACGGCTTAATTAGTAGCCCGACTAAAAACAAAACAAAACAAAACAAAAAACAAACAAACAAACAGGCAAGCAAATATTCACACGTATTCCAAACACAGACACAAACACACGTCTTGGTCCCTACTTTATTTATCGTAAGAGTTTATTTTACTTCAAAATATTCAGAGCAAGTCTTTGCTCTGAAATGAAATCGATATCATTGTGCGCTAATTACAACTGCAGCATGCCATGTGTGACGTGCGCTGATTTTCCTCCTCTAAGCCATTAATAAAAGATCATTTCACAAACCATGAGGTCAGCGGAAATGATGTGTTTTAACTTGCTATCAAGGCAAACCAATATTTTGTCGTAACGTGTAAGTTTATTGAATGCGTTGACGTATAAATACAAGAATAGAATAATGATGAGAGTAATATAAGCAATAGTAACGATATCTTTTATCTTTCATCTTCTTACTTGTTTCAGCAATTAAAGTGCGGCCATGCTGTGGCAATGCCTCAAATGATTTTCATCGAATTAATCGATTCCTGTATATTTGTTGAAGCTCGGTACTTATTCCATTGGTTTGATTTGCTGAACCGCTCAATTACGGGGTCGTAAACCAACTGACATCTGTTGTCAAGCGATAGTTGGCGGTAGTGGGGGGCACTAGCACAAAGATGCACACACAGTTATATACACATCCAGTCATATACATATATATATGTATATATATATTGGAAAATGTGTGCGATCCTTGCTAGAGTCATGTATATTTAAAAAACGAAATAGATTCACTGCACTGGAAATCCTAATCAGTTTAATTTATTGTTTTAATTTTTTAATAATATAAATTTTACACTTTAGTTCGTAGACACACACACACAAACACACACACGCGCGCGCGCGCGCATATACAAAATCTGTATGTGTGTGTGTATTCATGAATGCATGTATATATGTATAGTAATAAACCTATATGATGAGCTTCTTCCAGTTTCCTTCTATCAAATCCACTTTTAAGGTTTTAGTGGGTTTGGGACTATAGTAGGAGACACTTGTCCAAGGTGCCACGCAGCAGTAGTGAACCTGGATCCATCTGACTGGGATATTTCGGATCACAAACTTAACATTTCAAAATTTCCGGAAGAAACGTATACCACAGCAATGCTTTGCGTAGGTGTGACAATCAAATTAGCTGAAATGTTGACAAGTCGATCATGTTTTCACGAAACCGGACTTGCTGTTGCAAACACCCGATGACGTCTCTGAAATACGAAAGATAATGATAGTTTCTATGGAGACATTGATAGATTTTTTTAAATTCAGTACAGTCACATCAAAAATATAGGTTTTACAGTAACGAATACAAGCAGCGTTACAACTTTTAAACTTGCAGTGACGGATTGAACACCCAAGTTGCTCCCAAATCACGTTTTATTGTCTTATCAACAGAAATATGTATTAGATTATTTGATTTGATAAAAAGTAATCAGAAAAAATGCCTAAACATAGCAGCTGACATATTTGTCATTATGTGTCTACTGGATTAGTCTTAACAATATAAGTTGCTCAACAATTGTTAAAAGTAATAAGGTTCTGAAAAGAATATGAGAATATATTTACTTTTTTGCATTGCAAGAAGTTTATTTCATACATACATACATACATACATACATACATACATACGCACACAATAATTTGTAACAGGAACAGCGTATTTCGTTATGCATCTATATTATATAACCAACTATGTGCACAGTACTTGTGCTAGCAGCACAAATGAATCAATTTTTATAGTTATCTCTACAGATTTTCCATAGACTGATAGTTACGACGTCTCGTATACGAATACGTCTACATAAACAAAGCTACAAAGTTAGAAGTAGGCAATTGGTGCATTTGCTTATTGCAGGAGTTCCTACTTTTTCTTCATTACCTATTTTTCTATGTATAATGCGTATCACTGAGACTTATAAAATAATTAAATGTAAATCAACTCTCATTAACTAACGAAATGATGTAATAACGTGATGTCCACATATGTACTATATGGTCTTCCTACAGAATATTAAAAATTAACGTATTAATGATAAATACGATTATTTCATATCTTTTATCTATGAACTAAATCTGTTTCTCATAAATGAATTCAATGATGTCCACAAACATACCTCCGGTACTCCATAGATTATACCAATACTAAAAATAAAGATGTTAATGTGAACACGAGTGCAGGAATAATAGTAGCAGTTAACTCTAAAATGTAGACTCTTTGCGTTATTTCCAGATTCATGTGTCCGTCACTTCATTTTATTTGATTCTATGTGAATCACCACCTTTAGTCGTTTCGATTTACATATGCCATCTTAACTACAGTGTAGTGTACACTAACTCTTTGGTTTATAGTAGCATAGATTGATAGCCTATGAATTGTTGTAGGTATGTTTATATGAATATCGTCTGTAAATGCATACATATCCGCAAATAATAGATTGATTTGTTCAAATAAACAAAATGAATGACTACCATCTATGAGATTATCATTTTAATATAAATATTTTGTGTGAGAACTAGAGCATTTTTGTGTGAGCGTGTGTTTTAGAAGGATTGTGTATCAAAGTCTCTAAGAGTATTCATTAGGGATGTATGTGTGTGCTTGTTGGTGCCGCTATCAATGCTCTAGGAATGACATTTCTTGTAGATTAGTAAGCCGCACTTAAAATTCCTATAGTTTAGGCTGAGTTGCAACGAACTGAAGAATTACAATTAAAGCAGATACATTGACTTTAACAAAAGTAACCTCCTACCGATATTTAAACTTCTATTTCTGTGTATCTGATATAATAAATGCAAAAATTAATTTCTGTGTGTCAGTGTGTCACGTTTCGACCCCCTCTCTCACTATTCATTGGCACTCCTACTACTGCTCATGTTGGGGTGAGAGTAATAGTAGGCATATAGACGGTAGTAGATTAACAGTTGTGATGGTAAAGGGGTGATAGTAATAGTATGAGCTGTAGTTGTGAAAGAGACGGAGGTGACGGTGATGATGGTGGTGGTGGTGGTAGCTGAAACAGTCAGGGACAATGGTGATAGTAAGCGATGTGAAAGAGAGTGGTGATAGTGGTGGAGAGGAAGGTGGCGAAGACAAAGGTATTGATAGTGGTGGCGTCAGAAGTCTGAATAGTGAACCGAATGATCTATAATTCGATGAAGTTTACGATATTTTATAGATACCAACTTTTAGTGAAATTGTTATATTGAACTCTGATGTCGAAGATATATATATATATATATATATATATATATATATATATATATACATACATACATACACACACACACACACACACACATATATATATATATATATATATAAATTACGTGTATGTGTGTGCGTTTATGACCCAGCCAGCGAGTGCATATTTTTCATTCCAAAAAGGATTTCCTGTAAAAAACGATACAATATTTTTTTCTTTAGATCTTACACGTTACCGATTTAAAAAAATGCTAGTAAAGAAAATAAGTATAGAAACTCAAATCTAAAGTTGGTTCCTAAGAGGTACTTTGCGTTATCAAAATAATTTCATTCATATCAGTAGCAAAATAATCGTTGTCAAAGGAAAGACAGGCAAAAATAAAAGATGCCAGTATGTCTAAGATACTGTTTCAATCTGAATGACAGAGGAAAACAGTACAAGCTTTAGACAGCTTTTGTTATCATTTGCCAAAGGGTTACAAATATAACATTTATTTTAAACAATATCTTTAAACGAAATATGTTTAAAATAAATGTTATATTTGTAACAACGGAGAGAAAATATTTGTTATATCGTTTTTCAGAAGACAATTTATTAATGAAAACATCTTTTATTATATTAAAAACAATGTAGAACTAGACAACTAACCGAGATATATATGGTTCCAATCTTATGACCAGTAGTAATATGCTGCGTCAGCTACAACCCCGCTAAAAACAACAAGAAAAAACTGTTACGTCTTAAATTTGAGTTTAACGATTCAAGTAAGGACAACCAAGCAATTTTGAACAACTATTATAAGCATTGAACACAAACTAAAATTGAGAGTGATTCGTTAATTCATGACACCGTATTAAAAAAAAGACCTTATCTCAGGAAAATAGGGTAAAACTGGGTGCAAAACGTAATGACACGAAAGATTTTATGTTGAGTATATACCTGCTATGAGTTTGGCAGTGTCTGTATGCTTTGGAATGGATTTGAGGGTTCATTATATTGTATGTGCAGATTGCACATAAATGGTCGTAGAAATTTGATTGGTTCATTCTATTACATGCTAGATTCAGTGTTTTGAATTCCAAGAACAAAATAGTTCAAACTTTTCATAACTGTGAGATTGCACCACTTCTTTAGATAGGTACAATTAATTTGTCAATGTTTTGACCCAGAATTGCTTTGAACTAGATGCATGATCAAATGCCTCTTAATCTTGGCTCTCCGTCATTATCAAGATTATCAGTAACTTGAAGGAAATTTGAATGCAGTCAGATGTTCAGTGGCTTCTCGTGATATACTTTGAACACCATACAAAGTTACAGTCAAATATTGTCAGTGAAGTACAAGAGAATAACTTTCGTGTATTTTCTTAGACGAGGTTAGATATTAAGACGGGAGGATTCTATTAGTTGTGATTTCTATCGGCAAATTCAATCGATAAGATATAAATCATAAATTATGAAACCCCTAAATTATAGTTGCCCTGTTTAACAACATCTCTGCGCACATATAGAGACGGGTACTTAGCTACCGATGAAATTCCAAAAGGAGTGAAACCAGTATTTCACTGTCTACGCAACAACAGTTGTTTATGCCTGGCCGATCTCATTTACACGAGTGACATTGATATTTATTTGGTTGTGCATTACAAAATCAATGTTTAGATACGTATCAAGAGGGAATAAATCTAAATTTTATGGCAATCTATTTTTCTTTTGTTAATTACACACACACACACACACACACAACGAGTCCGAAATGTAGAAAAGTTCTATTCTGTATTTACGTTAATTTTAACATCTGTAATATGTTGAATTTCTTGTACAAGCCACTCAAGTTCATTCTGGTGGAACAGAAGTATAATTAGTTCAATTTCTTCGTATCACGACCAAATAAAACACTAAAACGGGACAGCAATGTTAATAATATTTAACAACAACCACAATAAAAATAGCAGCAGCAGCAACAATAATAACAACAATCACAACAAAATAATAATAATAATGATTGCTTGAAATTTTGGTACAAGTTCATCAGTGATAGAGAGAAGGCGTTAATCGACTCCAGCGACCTCAGTTTTTCATTATTACTTTTTAATATGAAACCCGAAAGGATGAAAGGCAAAGAAGACCTCGACAGAATTTGAACTGAGAACGTAAAGATGGACGAAATGTCGCTAAGCATTTTGCCCAGCGTGCTAACAATTCTGCCAGCTCACCGCCTTAATGATGATGATGATGATGATGATGATGATAATAAAAACAAAATATAATAATAATAATAATAATAATAATAATAATAATAATAATAATAATAATAATAATAATAATAATAATGCAGTACCGGGCAGTGGCTCTGATGGCTTTTGATATTAAGTTATTGGGAGTGTTATCATGTATATTGTTTCGTCTTGGTATAAAAGATGGGCTACAGCAAATATTCTGCGCAATTCCACAGATTTGCTTGTCAGTTGTTTGACCTTAACCAGATAAAAGTAAATAAAAAAAAGCAAAGTATTTGACAATAAATGCATACAGAGGATTGTACAGTTACACCCGATTACCTTTTGAATTAAAGTTGGTACCAGCAATACTCCAGCAAATCATGGATACTATGTTATCCGATTGTGAATTTGCAATCCCGTACTCGAGCGATATTTTGATCAAGAGTAATTCTCGTGAACAGCATGTGGAACATATAAAAACCCTCTTTAAGAAAATTAAGGTTATCGAGTTTACTTTGAGTGAAGAAATATGCGAATTCTTTCTACTCCAAATTAAGTTCTTGTGGGCAAATAATTGATAAAAGTGGTAGATGTTCTGACCCGTTGAGGGCAGACACGATAAGGAATATTCATGCGCCGACGAATATTCCAACTTTACAAGCATTTCTTGGGTTGGCAAACTATTATCAAAGTTACATTCCTAATATGTACAAGTTAAGAGTTCTATTGGGCGACTTATTAAAAAAAGAAGAAGTGGAATTGGTCCACTAAGTGCAAGAATACTTTTGAAGAAATAAAAAAAAATCTAATTTCAGACTTGTCATTAGCACATTATGATCCCGAAATTGACATCATTGTAGCATCTGATGCTTCCGAGCACGGATTAGGGGAAGTTCTATTTCATAAATACGAAGATGGAAGTACAAAACAAGTTCATGTTTCGCACTCGCTAATAGCGGCAGAAAAGAGATATAGTCAAATTGAAAAGGAGGCCCTAGCAATTATTTTGGCAGTTAAAAAATTTCACAGGTTTCTGCATGGCAGAACAGACCATAGATCTTAGCTGTAAATGTTATGGGTCTAAAAAAGGGTTGCTGACTTACACTGCGAACTGCTTGCAATGTTCTTATTACTCTGTTAAATACAATGTTTATTTATTTACATTATTTTGAATTAACCATGTATTATCTTGCAGCTTTGAGATTTGGATGATGTGATTGTTAATAATATTGTAGGGTAGGTGTGAGAGGCTGTAGCTCTCCGGTTTGATCATAAAAAGGTAGAATATCTAGGCCGTATATGACCGGTTTAAATGTTAAAGGGATAATCCTATAATATGATCAAGCAATTATATACTACCAGAAGAGCAGGGAGGATTTCAGGAATAGACACGTAGCTATAAAGGGCAGCTGGTGGTGAATCAACCTATTACAGGAGACCAATTAAAGAGGAAAACAAACTTCAGAATTGCATTGATTTGTTACTGAGAATTATTTGATAGCATTTGTACAATCAATTAAATAGAAAAACAAACAAACAAAAGAGATAATACACTGTGCTGAGAGAGCAGAAGTTAAATTATAAAAATTCTAAAAAGGATGACTTTTGGAATTATGTAACCCAAAATCTGACTCAACGAAATTATATTAGTTTCATATATTTGCACAATGTCGGCAATTTTAGTTGAGGAGGTAAGCCGATATTATAGACCTCAGTGGTCTATCGAACCCTAAAGTGATAAAAAGCAAAGTCGACCTCAGTGGAATTTGAGCTCAGAACGTAATGACGGTGAAAATGCCGGAAGCATTATTGACGGTGTGCTAACGATTCTGCCAGTTCACAGCCTACAGACGCGGCGAAATTACATAGACTACGAATTGTAGGCAAGGGAAAGCTGCAACAAGATAACAATTACAATATATGTATATATATATATTGTAGCATTAGAAAAGTCATATTTATCAAAATCATAATAAACTAGGCAAGGCTGTGTGGTTTTAGAAGGTCGCTTTGGAAACATGTGGTCTCAGGTTCAGTTCAATCGCGCGTTTGGGAAGAAAGGAGGAAACAATTAACTCCATTATCTTAAGGTCTTCGTACTTTTGAAATTAGGCCAGAATTAGGAAATGTCGACTGAAAAGAAATGCTCTAAACCTACATCAGAAAAGGTGTCAAAGAATAACAACGCGTTCTTACTTTGAGATTTGACAATTCACAAGAACAAATCACTCACGGCTTATCAATCGACAATTGTGTTAAGAATATAAACACTTTTATTAATAAAAAACATAAAAAAGATGAAAATAAGCGGAAGAAGGCTGCAACAAAGCAGCGGAAGACGGAGGAGGTGTGACGATGTTAAGTATTTATGTATTTATGTTGCATTCCCGTCTCTAATGTCGTGGTACTGTTACGATTTTGTGATGGATTGTTTAGATAAACTGTACCAGTGTAGTAACAGTAAACAAGATAACGATGCAGCCGTAATAACAACGTAACGATCGAACAATCTCTTCACAAACCAACAATCAATATCGCAAATAAACTAACCAACCGACACTTTCCTACTTCACAGATAATTCAACTCCAACTCGGTCGAGTCTGTAGCGATGATTACTTAGCCACCCTCCTTCAATCGGGCAGGCAAGGCGGATTTCCTTTGCCTAGTGGCTATTGTGAAAGAGGTTGTTTAATGGACAAGGTTGAAAGGCATGAGGACAGATACGTTCCTCTTTGGTAGGGCTCTCATTAACTTCTTCAAGTTTCACTTGAAAAGGAAACTGAGAGTGGAGAGGTAAGTGCTGTCTTCGAGTGAGTTCACTGAAAGGTGGGTGAAAGTTGCGAAAATGGTAAGAGTGGATGGCACCTGTCTAAGTGTAGACCTGTGAGTCGGAGAGAAAGAACTGGAGAGGGTATTTGCTCTTGGTATTCAGGGAAATCTCGGACGGTGGGTGTTCCTTGATTATTCCTTTAGATCATCCTGTATCAGTCGGGCTACATCTCTATCACCCTCTCCCCAAATTTTTTGACCTTTGTATACTATTGACCTTTGTATACTATGTGTCTGTCTCTTCCTTTCCATTGTATGCCGTGTATTCTTACATCTATCATTTCATCAGATGTAAACCACCACACTTTATGTCTGTCTTTGTATTGCCCGCTTACCCTTTGCTCTGGTAGCAAATAAATGAAATCATCATCATCATTATTATTATTATTATTATTATTATTATTATTATTATTATTATTATTATTATTATTATTATTATTATTTTTTTAATTTTATATTGATATATCATTTATAAGCCATGTAAATAAACTTAGACAACAAACAAATACAGTGTTGTTTAAAACTGTCCTGTCTCATCGAAAAGTATTAATAATATATTCTTGACAACATTTAGTCACTGAATACATTGAAACAAACAACGTCAGCGTTGACTAAGAGGTTCATCACTATTTTATCACCAGAATTCACTTCACCTTCTACACCATCTTCTACATCTTTCTTTTTTGAACTCTCTTACCATACTTATTTTATTTGAAATATACGCCAAACTTCAAATTTTGTATCATATTTCGATGATATATCCAGTTTAATCATGAATATTGACAGAAGTCAAACAGTAACTATTGTATTTGGCAACTACAACTTATCTTTATTTGTAATATCTATTGCAAACAAACACTCAGACTTTACATCCTACAGTTAGCTGGTGTATGTTTGTATGCATGCGTATGTTCAGAAAATTTTTTATGTGCCTACAATTAAATACACACACATATACGTACATAAGAGCACCCACAAACTATCTCTTTCTCTCTCTCTCTCTCTCTCTCTCTCTCTCTCTCTCACAAACACACAGTCCCATATAGAGACAATAGGTGATATCCAGAGATGCTCAATGTAGTAAACTAGTGAAGGTGCTCAAATAATTTGACTTGCACTTCGAAGTGTTTATCGAGAAATAATTCCGGTGCCTTTGAAAGAAATCCAGGTGAACTGATTTGGAGATGGTGATGCAAATAAACACGCTGGGGCTTCATATATAAATTATGCATACATATACACATGTATGGAACATGAGAAACTGCTTTGATGCCCGTATCTGTCAAGCAGTTGTTTATCATTGTGCGTTGTGGACTGGTGCATTGTGCTGGTCTTTTGAGAAGAAATCACTTCCTGAACTTTGCCAATGCTTCTGTCATGTACTCTTTGTTGGGGGTCTTGCTAGAACGAATACAGTGATTGTGCACAATGCCGTTGTTTTCAAAAAAGTCAATCGTCATGAGCTTCCTGGCAGACTTGCTTCGACTAGCCTCTTGCACAAGCCAAAAAAAGATGCTCGGTTCAAACAAGTTAATTCATTAGCAAACTGGAGCATTTCATAGGTTTCTTTAGCATTTTTGCCCAAAATTAACATAAAATGTTATTGCATAGCAAGGTTCCAAATTGTCTTTTCGTCCCGACTGCATTCTCCAAACTAGTCAGCTGTGACAAGCAGTGTTTATTATAGTGTTTTCAAAATGTCGCTGTAGTTCTATGCTTCAATCTGGAATAACAAAATTTAAAGTCACTTTATTAGATTATAGTAACGACATAATAAAAATATGTAACTGCCTCACCTACAATATTTCAAAACCTCTGGAATGCACCTCGTAAACTCTCCAGCCCCGCACATACACATGTTTATATAGCTTTTGCACACACACACACACATACAAACTCACATATATATATAAACATAAAGATAGCTATTGTTGGTCCATGGGATTACCCAGGGTTCCACGTCCATAAAACTATTAGCTTTACGGCGTCTCTTCGGATCATAATGACCAGTGGCCCATAACCTCTCGTCAAAATGGAGGCACAAAAGACTTTGTGACTCGTAGCTCAACACACGGCCAAAAAGAAGGGTGAAGCGCAAGAGATTGGTTCCCTTAAACCACGATCTGTAGTCGATCCAGTCGGCTTTGTGGGTCTCAGGACTTCAGTAGGAATCTCATGAAGTGTAAGCAAAATCTGAAGAGTGCCTTCCTGGAATTTAAGATGCTCACAGGGTCGAGTGAATTCATTAATATTCTCAGTCGTTCAGCTATGCACTAGTTGCAATGCTCGCTCCTGTGGATGTTAAGGGCCCGCTTTTCCTACGATCTTCCATGAGATTACGTGTGGGGTCCTTTCGTCCTTCGGGCACGCACATAGCTGGCCTAGGACGTGCCGTGTCGACTGTCAGGGATCCTAAAGGAGGATCTGTAGTTGGAGAGGCCCTGTTTGAAGGTGTCTTCGAAAATTCCGACGTATCTTCGTATACTTTTGCTGGCAATGTTGATGTATACTCTGGTACTTCCACTGTTGCTTATGTTGGTATTATTGGCGTTGGTGTTGGGATTGGCGTCGTTAATTCTGACGTAGTGTGCATCATCGGGGGCGGTGTTCGTGTTGGCACTGTTGGTACTACTATAGCCCTCGTCGTTCCGGTTGGCGTCAATACTGCCGTTCATGCTTCTGCAGCAGTATTTGGGAAAGTGGCTGATGCTATTAAGGATCAGATACCACCTCAGCCTCGTAAACGACCACTCGGTTTCTCATGGCCTCCTACCGGACTTCTGCTGTAGGCCCTGCATGAACATTCCGCCTCAGCTCGTGGTCTAAGCGTGTTAGATAAAGTACTCTTAATATAGTTCCCTGTTAGTGTGTATGTTTTTTATTCATGTAACTATAGAATTAGAGAAGTTTGGCTTTTATTTCCAGCAATATAGGTGTTTCCTAACACCCTGCTGGAATTAAGTGATATATATATATATATATATATATATATATATATATATATATATATATATATATATATATATGTATACGAGAAGAAAATGGATGTAAATAATAAAGAGAAACTCGTCGTTTTCGCTGGTATGTCTTTAATTTAATTAATTAATAAAGAAGAAGGTAGCATTTACGATCGTTTCAATTTACTAGTTTTAGAAAATATCTTCAGAATGCGAAAAATAGACTAACCAATCTACTACAAAGAAATCGACTCCCCAGTGAAATAATCAACTTAAGAAGAAAATATAATGTAAGACTAACAAATTTTGACTCTATTACCATTACCAATGTATCTATTTATTTTTCGCATTCTGACGACCGATGTATCAAACTATTTTTCGCATTTTGAGGATATTTACTGAAACTAGTAAATTGAAACGATCGTAAATGCTACCTTCTTCTTTGTTAATTAATTAAATTAAAGACAAACCAGCAAAAACGACCAGTTTCTCTTTATTATTTACATCCATTTTCTTCTCGAATATAGCCCAAACTGCGGTTTACCAACCAAACTACCTGCTACCGTACAACTTTACAAAGCACTGTACGTACTCAGGTAACAATCAGGAGCGCCTTTGGATTTAATTATCCCTTAGAGGTTTTAAATTTCTCTAGCTGATACATACACTATATATATATATATATATATATATATATATATATATATATATATATATATATATATATATATATATATATATATATATATATGGTAATCAGGGAAGCCATATTTGGTTGCCGCGCATTAGCTCAATAGTGCTACGGATTAATACACACAACAATTCCTGCTCAGCAGTGTTTGGCGCCGTATTAAATTTAGTTAGCGGAAGGACGCGCGACGATCAACAGAGAATTTTCTTCATTTCTCTCGATTCCTAGTTTCTCACTTCAACTTAGCGGCACGGATACATTTTATAGTTCAGTTCCCTCAACGCAATGGATGCTATGAATAATTCTTTCTCCTCCGACTTAGCACAGACCAACTTATAACTGCTGGCTCATCACTGCTTACGACTTCTCATTCTTGCCTATGTAAGTTATTTCGGCTTCCTTGACTCATGTACATATACTCACACACATACAGGCATCAACTCTCACTATTTGTCTGCTGTTGGACACTTTTCATTGTTACTACTCGCCAGCACTCCTTGGATTGAATAAAGTTTAATGTTTTGTTATAAATGCTTTCTCCACACCTTCACCTTAACCTGAACACGCAACATTATATATATATATATATATATGTATATATATATATATATAAAGTGAAGTATATTGCCACTTAAATGTGGCTGACCCCTAGGGGTGGATGTTACTGTTGCTGTTAGCCCCAGGAGGACATCTCCTCCAGCTGGCTTATCGACACACTTCTGTGTCCTGTTTATTTTTGTTTTGCCAAGGGAAGTTATCCCTCCCATCGTGATCTGTAGCACGAACGGAGGGATGGGAGGGATAACTTCCCTTGGCAAAACAAAAATAGACAGGACACAGAAGTGTGTCGATAGGCCAGCTGGAGGAGATGTCCTCCTAGGGCTAAAAGCAACAGTAACATCCACCCCTAGGGGTCAGCCACATTTAAGTGGCAATATACTTCACTTTATCGTGCAGTTACTGTTAATACCTCGTTTAGAGAATTAACATATATATATATATATATATATATATATATATATATATATATATATATATATATATGCATGAGGAAAATCCTGTGCGTATATGTTAATCTTCTCGCACTCTATCGTTTATTATGCACGTATCACTTTTCCTCCGGCACAACCAGTGTTGAATCACTGCTTTACTATTTTGCCATACTCCCTAATCTTCATTGCTTGCTTTGTCTTTTTCACTCTTTCTTTCCGCTTCCTTCTCTCTCCCTCTCTCACATTATATTTATAATTAATTGTTTTATGCTCTCCTTCTGTCCCCAGTCTCTCTTTCCAAATTTATTTTGTTGTAAGTCTTGATTGATGAAAAGTTAATTCTAATTATGCTGGCAAGAAATGTCTGCTATTGAAAGCAACTAATTGTAATTTAAGCTGGAATTCGAATTTTGCTGTTGCAAGCTCAAATTACAGACACGACAAAATTTTGCATTCCTAAAATTTACGGATGATTTACTAAAATGTTTCTAGCATTGTAATAATAATTGATGCTAACATTGCAGTGACGTTTGTTTGCCGCCTCGGTCACAGTTCGCCTTTATTTTCACCTGTAATTCCATATGGAAATAATTTTACGAAGGAATCTTTAATGGCGCGCATTCATTCGCAGGCATAATTTCACATTCCGGATTTTTTTTCACTTAAAACCGTGCAAAAATCATGGATTTGTTTAGTAAGTGTCAAATATTTGGGTCGGTCAGGTATCATATACATACCATAGATTTACAAAAATGGAATTTTCAGCATGCATTTACTTTGATCTGTTTGACAAATAAGATTCACTTATTCCGATGCTATTTATGAACCGGCATGCGAAAAAAAAATAGAACCAACGTTTCCTCAACGTTTCGTAAAAGGTGAATAAAAGAGGTTGAGCTAGGATCTGCATTCCGACTTCGTAAAACCCTCGCCAGCAACGACTACCCAAATAGACCCATGAGACGGAGGTTTGTTGCCCGAATGATGCAAAGGTGTCATCCATCAAGAGTTGGGAATCAACCAACAAATGGCGAACTACCTCAGCATACAAGTACAAGAAAATCATGTCTAGAATAAAAACAAATAATGTAAAATAATACAAACAAATTAATCACCAAAAAATGTACCCAGAAGACACATCCAAGGAAGACAAACATCCAAAAGATGCTACTTAAGAATAACGTACCTTGATTCATTGATTCGTTGTTTCTTTTACGCATATTTACGAGAAATCCCAAAATGGAGACGAACACCATTTTCCATGTAATCGGCTTGAGAAATTGTTAAGGTACTAGGATATTTTCCTATTTTCCTTAGCATGAAAACAATGGTAGCCTTAATTCACTAATAAGGAACACACACACACACACACACACACACACACACACACACACACACACACACACAGACACACACACACACATACACACACACACATGTATATACATATATATATATGGATTATTTTCAGTTTACGTCTACCAAATTCACTCAAAAGACTTTGGTTGGTCCGAGGCTATAGTAGAAAACACTTGACCAAGGTTCCATGCAGTGGAATCAGGTGTTTGGGAAGCAAGCGTCTTACTACACAGCCATATCAAATATTTAATATATATATATATCATCTGTGTGTCTATGTGTGTGTGTGTGTTTCCTTGTGTATCTATGTATGTGCGTGTATAACGATATTGTGACAACGAAATAATTAAGTAGTTTGCGTAATACTAGAAGCAGACATTGTTAAGTCAAGATCGGCATTTCAGAATTCAGTTAGAAGGATGCATTGAACAGAGAATTATATATCAACAATAAGATGATTGAAATAGGAAAATGCTTTAAAATTCAATAATATAAGATAACCTCTCTATTGTGGAAGCAATGAAGCACTCGCCATTCGACTCAAAAGCAATATTTTACAGATTGCACGGTATGTGGGAACCTTGATTGAATTAGGAAAGGAAATGTAACAAGTATTTAAACAAAATTAATGACGGCTAATAGAAAGTCAAAATAAAATGAAATGTTTATGGAGATGTTAGTTTAGTGTTTATTTGAATATCAGTTATATCAGTTATAGCAAACGATAATCATACCAAATGAGATATCAAAGTTCAGAAGTACGTTTGTGTATTATACAAGTTTGCGACATAATCTAAATATGACACCGATAATAATTTTAATACAAAATAACCAGAAGGCATTTATATGAACATATCTATTAATGCCACATGAGAGATCAAATTTCAGTGATATGCCTACGTTTATATGCAAGTTTGTGTCACAATGGAAATATTGCATTTACTGAATATTAATGCACGGTGATAAAAAAAAAGTGCATTTAACCAAATATCTGTTACAAATATAAAGATTTTCTTTCAATTGATGTTTGAAAGATAATTGTGGGTAAGTCTATATTAGTCACAGCGAATATAAATATAGATAAAGTTCTAGAAATGAACCACGTACTTACAATAATTTTGGAACACGCTTCTTCATATTTCTACATTATAGTTTACTTGTTTCAGTCAATTGACTGTGGCCATGCTGGAGCCTCACCTTGAAGGATTTTTAGTCGAACAAATCGACCGTAGGACTTATTATTTTTTTACAGATTGATACTCGTTCGCTGAACTGTTACAGTGGCGCAAACACAGCAATACCTGTTGTCAAGCGGTATGGTGTGGAGTGAGGGCAGACACAGGCATACACACATATGTAGCTGTACACACACATATATATATATATATATATATATATATATATATATATATACATATATATGCGACGGGTTTCTTTCAGTTTCCCTCTATCAAATCCACTCAGAAGGCTTTGGTTGGCCGGAGGATCTAATAGAAGACACTTGCCCATGGTGTCACCCAGTGGATCTGAACTCAGAACCATGTGACTAGTAAGTAAGTTTCTTACCATACAGCCACGACTGCATTAATTTATTCAAGGTATGTTGTTAATTTATAATGGTGTTTCGTGTGTATGACAGAACTCTCCAAGAATAAAACCTCGGACAAAATCCCCTCGGGCAAAAAGCCCCTTAGTTAAAGTGCGAAACAAAACAAAACCCCCTCAGTTATATTTTTGAACTCTAATACCATTTAATACCATTAAAATTAAATGAACGAAATAAGTTAAGTAATTTTTTACTGAAGTGATAATGAAAACTACAATCTTCCTTTGTGATGGTTTACTCCATCTGGGTACCATAATTCTCGATGTATAGGTAAAACATATCTTCCTAAGAAAACGGAAGGTCAATATTGCAACCGACAGCTAAGGAAAAATGTAGACAGGCGAGTATAACGAAAAACACTGATTTGTTTCCTTGAATAATCCAGTTTGAAAATGCAATGGTCGAAATATAACTGAGGAAGTCTTGTCCTATATTTCGTACTTAACTTAGGGGATTTTGTTCTGTGGCATTTTGTCCTGGGGGAGTTTTGTCCTAAAGACGTTTCTCTGGACACTTGGTGGATACACGATGGACGAACCTAATAGAGAGGGAATATATTTTTGGACGGCATCACTGTTCATTGAAACTAAATAAGTCTATTATTTATGTGTAATTATGTTTAGAACTTTGCAAAAATCTAAATATGGCGGAACAGTTATATTTTACGAAATGTGAGACGACACAATGAACCGAATTAAATATAATTTATTCCTTAAATAGAAGTCTGTCAGCTTCATATTTGAGAGTAGGTATGCAATAAGTAATTGCTTTTACAAAGCTTTAAAATGGAAATGAGAAAAATCGGTGATACTATTCGAATCCCACATTTTCGCGATACAGTAAGGTGCAATGATTTAGAGATCATCTAAATCCATTCTTGGCTACCCTCTCACCTTAATACCACAAATGCATCTGACATTCAGTTGCTTTTAATTTCATTCAAATTTCATTGTTGTTGAGACACGTGATTTTCAAAATTATAAACAAAATTCCCCCCAAAACAAAACAAAACAAAAAAACTAAAATATTTCAAACAGCAATTAAGCCAGCACAAATCCTTACAAAATAAAGTAAGTCTGAAATAGTACATGCTGACCCATTTTTACCATCTTTGAAAATTCACATATCTTATTTTTGAACGTGGTTTACTTGAATTATTTAAAGTTAATAATAAAACTCCTGCCAAGACTTCCTGCATAGTAGAGGCGCGTGGCTTATTGGTTCTTATGATCGTAAAATTGCGGTTATGATTCCTGGACCGAGCGACGCGTTGTGTTCTTGAGCAAAACGCTTAATTTCCCGTTGCTCCAGTCCACTCAACTGGTAAAAATGAGTAACGCTGCGATGGACCAGCGTCCCGTCCAGGTGGTGGAATATATACGCGATGAAACTAGGAAACCGGAGGTTATGACTCAAGGAGGTAACTTTACTTTTACTTCCTGCATAAACCTATATCATATTTTCACTGATTGAATTCAGTAGTTACAGATCATTCATATTGCATTTTCTTGGAAATGGTGTAATTATCATATATTTCTCGTTCATTCTAAAATTATAAAACTATTAATCAACCGTTAAACAACTGTTAATGAATAACGTTTATTTCAAAACGTCAAACTGAAAATTAAAATACTTCCTATTTCAATTAATCACATTTGTGCTTGGCAAATAAATCAAAATATATGGTAATCTAGAAATAATGTAGGTTAATGAAACATTTATGTTGAATTATCGTGTATTGAAATGTTGCAAAAAGGTTGGAATTAAAAAATAATTAGTCATACTAGCTGTAGGTCTCTTCTATAATTTAAAATAAAATTAATGTCTATTTGAGATAATGAAACGACATATAGTCATAATAGTATGCTAT
Organism: Octopus bimaculoides; assembly: GCF_046866305.1. Lineage (NCBI taxonomy): Eukaryota > Metazoa > Mollusca > Cephalopoda > Octopoda > Octopodidae > Octopus > Octopus bimaculoides. The sequence goes on from NC_142942.1 coordinate 38,360,810, forward strand.
GCTTTCCAAATGTTATTGTTCGTATTACTACATTTGAAATCGGTAGTTGAATTTTAAAGTCAATAAAGATCTTTTTAAAATATATATGCAGCTAAACTTAATGTGGAAAAAAAAAATTAAAATAATATTAGCATTCTTAAATTATTGTAATTTGAAGACTGTAGCTTTGGGCTCCGTCTGTAGACTGAAAGCAGCTTTGTGGATATTCAATCAGCGTAATATCTAATTTGCAGTTCATTCAACCGCATAATTATTTGCAAACAAACTTCATAATGATAACTAAAAATCATTTCTAAAGAATGTCTCAATCTGACATTTATATTGTCTAGAATATATAACAACAGAAGTTTATTTACCTATAATGTTCATTTAGAAATCAGTATTCCAACTAATGTACATCGATAGCATTTACTGTAATATAATAGTTCATAGATTGAAATAAATTCTTCCATTTAAGTTTTTTCGTATTGCTCATTAAGTGCTATACATTGCTATAAAATTACTTGACGTTCACATATCGAAAATTGAAAACTCATGCAGCAGAAGTTTAAGGGTGCATAACATCATGTTAAATAGAAATTGTATAGAATGAATTTAAGAAATTGCAACAAGTAATTGATCGGGTCAGTGGAATGCCTGAGTAAAAGCATTTTAGTACTAATATTCCTGACTTTTACTTTCGAGTTCGAATGCAAACCTCGCTTTGTCATTATCTTTCTGCAGGGTCAACAAAATAGAAAAGAATACGCAGAAGTTGATGCATGATTGTATTATTTACGCAAACAATTAAATAGTCAATTGTAATATGCAGTCGAATGGTTGTATTTATTGAACTATCAAGTAGAATATAATTTCATTTTGTGTTTCAGAGTGTTGTTTACCTTCTTCAATTAATATCTTACTAGGGTTACGATTTTCATTTAATCGTCTTTGATCAAGATAAAATAAATCATAGGCAATGAACAATATTCTACTAGAAACTTTTAAACCATCCTAAAGTTGGAAATCAAAATTAATATTGGAAAGATAGAAACAATTTTTGAAGTCCTAACAGTTTTTTAGATTATGCCTGACAAAGTAAAATCTTAAATAGGATATCTAATATTTCGACTGACAGTTTCTCTCCAATAAACAAACAAAAAAACAGTCTACAAAAGCAACATAAAGGTTTTGTTTGCGGAGTGTAGACATGTTTGAATTTTTACATTTTTAACCCATCAACAGTTGCAACATGAATGAAGCCGTTTTAAAAATAATGGAATATAAGCCGAATAGCAAATTATTTTACCAATAAATTATTAAGTGCTTTGCTTTGCAATTTTATCTCAACTCCTGTCCGACCAGTAGTTTGTTTGACTGACTGTATTGCTTACACAGAAATGTTCTGTTAGGTTTCTATCGGTGTTTTCAATGGGAGACCATTTCTTACGACTGGGAGGTGAAAGCCCACTCTCACTTGAACTGGGCTCTTTCCAATTCATTCTTTAAGTAATAAAAAAGAATACCTCGTGTGATTAACAGCTCTCAGTTGTATCATCTTCTTCCTCTCAGACGACTGTGGTAGTCGAGTGCCTTGTTTTATTTGTGGAAAATTGGTGACAAGATTCAGTTCTTTCGGCAGAATGTTTTGCATTTAGTGTTCTTTTCTAACTCCAAAGAAAGTTTGCAAACGATCATCTTTTGACATCACACATCACATTTGATGAAGTACGTACGTGCTTGTTGTTACAGTTGTTGTTTTTGTTGCAGTTATCATTCTCAAAAGGGCTGCCTCTGTTGTGGAGATGTCATTATTTTTTCTGCTTTTCTGTTATTTGAAAAAACTTTTTCTGTTATTTTTTTAGAAATACAAATATATTTTTTGTTTGTCTGTGTTGCTTTACTCACTATAATTTCTAGGAAGAGTGGATCTCAGAAAAGAAGGAATCATTTTTTGCTTTAGTGATAAAGAGTAAAATAAAATGAAAATGTTTTGAAAATCCGACCTTGCTATCGATTTTCAAAAACTATTTACAGCCTACTCGAAATAATATTAAAATGAAAAAAAAATGCTTTCTTCAAACGAAAACTTCGGAAATTCTTAGAACAAGAAGAAAAATATCTTAGCATCTGATAGGGTCATCAGCGAATAATAATATCATGATGATGGCGATAGTGGTAATAATAATAATTTGTTCATTGTATTTGACGCTAGGATTTATTTATTCATAAAATAAATCGTATACAAAAGAGCTACAAACTATGTGGGTGTATAACAAATAAGTGAAGGCATGTGATCTTGTGGTTAGTTTGTTGCACTGATGTTTGCGTGATCATGGGTTCAATCTCCGAACATGGCGGTGCGTTTTCAACTCAGGTTGTTTTGAGATCAATTCTTGATCACAACGATCTGATAAATGGAAACGTGAAACTCTGAGTAACAGTCTTTTGTGATGTTTTTGCAGCTTTAATAAATAAGTAAAATACTCAACTTCGGTATTGAAGTATTATTTTTCCACTTTGTTTTTCAATTACATACTTACTCGTGTATATATATATATATATATATATATATATATATATATATATATATATATATATATATATATATATATATACTTTATTTATATATATATATACTTTATTTAAAAGCAGCAGAAATATAACAAAAGACTGTTACTCTGAGTTTCACGTTCCCGTTCATCGGACAGTTTTGTTTTCTAACAAAACTGTCCGATGAACGGGAACGTGAAACTCCGAGTAACATTTTTTTTGTTATATTTCTGCTGCTTTTAAATAAAGCATATTACTCTACCTCTGGTATTTGAGTACTCTTTTTTCCATCTTGTTGCACATTTCATGTGCTTACTCCGGTGTATATATATATATATATATAGAGAGAGAGAGATACACACACACACACACACACACACACACACACACACACACACACACACACACATATATATATATATATATATATACACATATACATATACATATATATATATATATATATATATATATATATATATATATATATATATATATATATATATATATATATATATATAAATTTTCACGGCTGGCTGCACGTGATTTTTGTGAGAAAAGTTGGAATGCGCGTGGAAATAAAGATTAGGGGAAAATGTTCTTGAAAATTTTAAGTTACAACTGAGAATTATGGATGTGAAGGAGAACTAAAGCTTGGAGGTTCTGTTTCCTTTCTTACTGTGTTAATTTTTTTTTTATTGTGAGGTCGTTCTACGTTATTCTCTACAAAAACCGTACAAACGGTTCGATATACCCTTTCATTATTCATCTCCACGTTCTTATAAGACGAACCTGTGGTACCTTTGGGCGTAAAGTCCTTGGCTCCTGGGCAATCAATTACGCTTGAGGGTGATGTTTTATTAATGTTGATTTTCTGAAAAGAGAAGCATCTGGAATCTACTGATTTTTACTGCTTCTCCTTCAGTCCTTATTGTCTTCCATTGCGTTCGCTTTTCCATCTCTTCTAGTCAACAATCTCTTAAGTGGCCATTATTGTATAACAATTAGGTATTTTACCCTTTACCACCGGTCGTAGACCTTTTCCCTCGGTGCTTTTGATGTGGTTGTTTGGTATCCATAGTACACTAAGACTTGTATGCTCAATGAGATTTCATCGGACTACATTGAATTCTTGTTGCTCCTTCCTTCAACTAATGCTGAGGCTGTTCCACAAATATGATAAAGAGTCAACCTTATATTGCAGCATCAGAGTATAGATATGTTTATGCTGCTTCATTATCACTTGCTTTACCACTCATGCAATTTTTAAAACTCGGCACTCTACTTGTCACTTAGCCTTACTCTTTCTCCACTTTGAGGTCTGGACCAAATCAAGGCCCTAGCAGTTTTACCACCCGCCTCCAGGGCCCGACGATGCTGTTAGATTGCATAGGCCTCTCATTCCAATCCAACTGGAGTACGAACAACTTTCTCTGGCTGGTTAATTTTTGCTCCTGTCATCGGCTCGTATTCCCTAAATGCATTGACGATCACCTCAATGAGTTTGAGGTCTGATGTTAATTACTTCGAGGTCTTCTGCACCCGAGTCCTCGCAGGCTGCTCCTCAAAACCTCCAACGTCCACTGTAGTGTCAGATCGTACAGAATAGGGGGTAGAATGCACTCTTGACGGAAATTACAACTTTGTAATATGTGTAGCCGACCACATTGAATTATGGAGTCTCAATGCTATCCCCATCTGCTGTCATGCAGAATACTTCATCAAGATACAGGCTGAATGATTGATGCTCATGTTTACATTGACGCATTTGGGAAATCTAGTCGGCGTCCATTAAAAAACTGGACAGGACCGAGCAGGTCTGTAAGGCTTTTACAAACCCTTTCTTAACAACTTTCCCCATACAGTCCAGACATGTATTCTTGTTGGTGTTCCAATCACACACTAGCACCAATGAGTGGGTCGTTCTTAAGAAAATCTGGCCGCCCCTTTCCAATCGATGCATACAATGCGACTATTTTAAAGGGAAATTCTTTGTAACTGCCTTGTCCCGGACCATTAACTTACTTGCGAGTCACGGAAGATCTATGATATCTCGAGGCCCAAATCGTTTCGAAACAACCCTGCCATTCCAGAAAATAGTGTTAAATGTGTGTTTGAGAAATCCTGGTCTGGCCTGCTCAATGGTCTCATTATTTAGCAGGCGACCGTACACCAAAAGTAATCCACTTTAATGTGGCGACGACACAGCCATTTAATCCCAGGAAGATATCTCCTCCAGCTGGTTAATTGAGTGCGCTTCTCTCGCCCGATATTTATTGCAAGCGGGAGAAAACCCCTGCCTTCTTAGCAGCAAGACCACCAGAACACGTTGTTTCGACCTGTACTGGATCTCCTCGATGGCGGGTACTCGTTGCCAAGCATGGCAACAGTTTCTTAAGTGTTTAATATAAGTGTAGTTTGGAGGATGTCTCGCGAATGCGTCATTTATTTAGCAAAAGTGTAAATTTTTTAATCCTAAGATATTTCCTTTTTGTTGTTATTTAATTGTTTGCCTTTGTTCCTCCAAAGATAAGGTTTTTCATGTCGAAAGGATTTGATTCGGCATGGGATGGTTGTCTAATTTTGTGTACGATCATATGTATGTTTGTTTTGAAATATATTTAGTGGTTTTGTATTTGTTGCTTGTCTTGCTGTTGTTTCTTGTGTTTGGACTGCTGCGGTTGTTGTTGTAACACCTAAAGCTGCAGTTCTTTGTATTGCTGCTGTTGTTATTGCGACTTGTGTTGATGTTAGTACTGTTGCTGTTGCACATTTTCACTCAGCTGCTGCTGACTGTAGTACGCTGCTGTTGGATCTGTGATGTCAGCAGTAGAAGGACCCTCTTTTCCCCTTGATTTTTCTTAAAGACAGAAATCCCGTAAGTGACCTTCATCTAGAAACTTTACCTTCTGCCTCCAACTGGAACACATAGCTTCTGTCTCGTTGAGAGGTGGTTAAAGTCTGAAATCTTAGCCGAAACCTAGATTTGATATGAGACAGGAACTCTTTTGGAACGGAAATTTCATTTTTGTTTGTATCTCGTCGAAGATTTTGTGGCTGCCCTACAAAATAGGACAACCTGTACGCAACAGGTGTTCTACCGAAAAATGCTGGGTTGATAACGAAGCCTTGCCATTGGGAATTATGGTTTGCTTCAGCGCGCGGGATTTTCTTTTCGACTGCCTTAGTCACGTATCTTTATATAAATCTTTCAGAGGTATTTCAACCTTCGATGAGTTAGGCTTTTGCCAACATACAGCAATATGACACCGTCTGCTCGGTTGAGATTGCAATTTGTGCTCTCCTCCCATTCAGCTCGACAAACTGTTTCACCTGTATCATGCGTACCTCACTTTTGTTTTGGGAAAGAGAGAAATATTTTAATTTCGCTGCTATCCCTGCCACAAATTACCTGCCCGTGGTGTCGCGCCCACCCCACTAGCGTTTACTCGTTATTGTTGTTTTTATTGTTGACATCGTTTATTTTTTTTGCTGTTACTGTTGCTTCCGCTGTTGATATTGCTGTAGTTGCTTTTGATTTTACTGTTTATATTGTCGCTGCTTTCGTTGGTATTGTTGTCACTGCTGTTGTTGTTGCTGCTGATGTCCTTATTATGTCATTATTAGGTGTGATAGTGTTCTCAGTCTTACAAATGTTGCTCTTAATATTCCTAACGCTGTCGTTACCATTGTGGTCATTGTTCTTCTCGTAGCAGCATTGCTTTTTTTTTCTACATAAATTCTGAGCTACTGTCCAGTTAAAAGGAATATCCAGGTAATACTTTCTAATGACTTTGTATGTGTCATTCTTCCTGCGACCCCATCGCTGAATTGGATAATGTCAGCAGAAAAGAGGTGACAGCAAAATGAATAAGTAAAAAATAAAAGAAAAAATCACAAATGGCAACTGTACAAACATTATATCTTGTGGTGCGCAATTTAGCAGTTCATCTCTTCATACATTGAAGTAGGAAAGATGGCGCATTTAAAATTTAAAATATATATATATTTATAACAGTAAACAAATTGTTTGCAACAAAGTTCAACAAACTCATCGGTAGACGACAAAACGTACGCCTACCACCACAAGCAATAATAATGATGATGGCGACGCCGATGTTGATGATGACTATGGTGAGGAGGAGGAGGAGGAGGAGGATGAAGAACAGGAAGAAGAAGAATACGAAAAGAAGAAGAAGAAGAAACAGAGAAGCAGAAGAAGAAAAAAAATAAGAAGAAATAGAAGAGAAACAAGAACCGTGTCAATAGAAACAGTAATTGGTAAATTGAATGAAAACTGCTATTTCCCATAACAGAAAGTAATGTAAATATAGTGAATACTGAAGTGATTGTTAATCAAACACTTTGTTTAAGCGTGAAAAATTCAATCGGTAACTGAAAATGATTGGCGCCCTCATGATTACTCTTGCCAAGAAGTTGCGTAATCTATTTTCCGCTTCGCCCGATTCAAATATTT